>NC_053024.1:270839966-271066699 GCF_003073215.2 Triticum urartu | reverse complement strand
GAATTCTTTTTACTCCCCAGTCTCCTCATCGCTCTGGTAAGGCATCCTGATGTAGAGTTTTGACTCTTCTCTTCTCAAATTTCACTAAAAAAATTTTAGGATCACGCGGGTATCTTGGAATCATTCCGATGGATTTGTGATGAGAACATTGTTCTTGGTGCCTCCTGTCATTTAGGGGTTGTGGCAGTGTCCCGGGGAGTTGAGCTCAGAGGTGTTGTCGTCACAATTTTATTGTTGCAGTTCTGGAATACCGGAGTTTAGTTCGCCGACATCGAAAATCTCTTTTATGCAGTTGGTGGTGAGATTACCTCGACGCCACCCAGTACTGGGGCGGGAGTTCGGGAGTATTGCCATAACTTGTATAACGGATGCTTTTGGAAGGTTGAGGTAGACGATTTCCGAAGTTTTCTCAGAAAGATTCGGGAGTTTCATAGGTGGGAATTCTTGTAGCTCTAGCTTTTCTTCCACGGATATTTGGTTTGAGATTGGGATTTCTTACCGAGTATTCTTTCTTGCTCCGTACCTTGTTGATTTTATTCCTCTACCTAAATTCTAAGTGGCTTCTCAATTTATGGATATGTGACCATTTCTATTGGAATGCATTCGTTCATTTCGTTTGGATGTGAAGACTATATGTTGCAATTTCATCCCGCTTGATTCAGCTTCAATATTTATCTATCAGTGTGCTAATGGATGTCAACCTCTTCAGGATGGCTCCTCCTACGCGCATGACTCCAAATCCTGATCCGCCACCACCACCTCCACCTCCAGAGGCATGGCAAGCTGTGATCGCCGCTACCAATGCAAACACGCAGTTGATCATGAAAATTCTTCAAGATCGCAACCAAGCGAACCAAGGCAGCCAAGGCAACCAGGGCAACAATCAGAATCACTTTGCTACACTCAACCAGTTCCTTGCTAACCAGCCAAAGACCTTCAGCAATTATGTTGAGGCAACTGATGCTGATGATTGGCTCATGGACTTATGCAAGCATTTCGAGTGCAGTAACATCAGGCCTGAGGACTTTGTCAAGTTCGCTTCCTTCCAACTCAAAGACCAAGCTGCAGAATGGTTCCAGCAGTACAAAGGTTCCAGAGGAGGCCATGTGATTACCGGGGATGAATTCCGTCAAGACTTCAAAGCTCATCATATTCCTCAGAGCGTGGTTGAAAGCAAGCGTGAGGAATTCCGCAACCTGAAGCAAGGCTCTTTGTCTGTCTATGACTACAACAAGTTGTTTCAGAAGCTCGCCCGCTTTGCTAAGTAGGACGTCCTGGACGAGAAGAGCATGATATACCAGTTTAGGGGTGGTCTCAGAGAAGAAATCCAGCTAGCTCTTGTTCTCTTTGAGCCCTTGAGGTACGATGAGTTCTACAACATGGCATTGAAGCAAGAGGCTGCTCAACTGAAGTGTGATGCTTACAAGAAGCGAGTCAGAGATGCCACTCCCTCTTCCTCTACTCAAGTGGCCAAGCAGCAGAAGTATTGGCTTCCTCCTCCTCCGTTCCGTCAGCCGTATCAGCAGAAGAGCAAAGGTGGCAGTGGATCTTCCCCCCCCCCCAACCCCGGCTTTCAGAACAAGACTTCGTCTCAAGCTCCAAGAGCGAGTGCTCCGTATCATCGTACGCTTTCAGAGGTCACGTGCAACAAGTGCCAACAGAAGGGTCACTATGCCAACAAGTGCTTCAATCAGAGGCGTCTCCCTCCTCCTCCTGCTGTGAGATCGGCAAGTACAGCTATGGTCAAGCATAACCCCAAGCACGCCAAGGTCAACTTGATGAATGCAGCTCAGGCAGAGGACTCATCAGATGTGATCATGGGTAACCTTCCTGTTAACGATGTTCCTGCAAAAGTACTTTTTGATACTGGTGCATCGCATTCTTTCTTGTCATGCCCATTTGCATCGAAGCACAATGTTGATACTGAGGTCATGCCCAAAGTCATGCAAGTTGTTTCTCCCGGCAAGCTTTTGACTTCTAGTTTGGTTGCTCCCGATATCTCTATCACGTTGGGCGACTACAAGTTTGTTTCTTCTCCGGTGGTTCTTGGAAATTCGGATATTGATCTTATTCTCGGAATGGATTGGCTTTCTCAGCACAAGGCGCATCTTGATTGTGCAGCCAGGTAGATTCAATTGACGCATTCGTCTGAGGATGTAATTGTCTTTGTCGCTCGTGATGATACAATCCGTCTATTTTCTCTCAATGAGAAGGGTGAACTGGATGCCATCTCGCAAATTCCAGTCGTTTGCGAATATCAAGACGTCTTTCCAGAAGAGCTTCCAGGAATGACTCCGCACCGGCCAGTTGAATTCGTCATCGATCTTGAGCCTGGCACGGAACCGGTTTGCAAGCGTCCTTACAAGATCGGACCTGAAGAGTTGAAGGAGCTAAAGAAGCAACTCGATATTGAAGAGCGAATGGGTCTCATCCGACCTAGTTCCTCTCCGTGGGGTTGTGGAGTACTCTTTGTGAAGAAGAAGGATGGAACGGACCTACTTTGTGTTGACTACCGTCCATTGAACAAGAAGACTATCAAGAACAAGTACCCACTTCCCAACATCAACGAGCTGTTCGAACAACTCAAAGGTGCCCAAGTATTCTCCAAGCTTGATCTCCGTATGGGTTATCACCAGATTCGAATCCGTGAGCAAGATATTCCCAAGACGGCTTTCAGAACAACCTATGGTTCATATGAATACACTGTCATGTCTTTTGGCCTCGTCAACGCTCCTCCAACTTTCTCTCGCATGATGAATTTCATCTTCAGCGCCTACACAAATGACTTCATTTTGGTCTATCTCGACGACATTCTGGTCTTTTCAAAGAACAAGGAAGATCATGCCAAGCACTTGCGTCTGGTGCTCGATAAGCTCAGGGAACATCAATTCTATGCCAAGTTCTCAAAGTGCGAGTTTTGGCTCGATGAGGTTCTTTATCTTGGGCATATCATCTCTGCCAAGGGCATCACGGTGAATCCTGAGAAGGTGTCTGCAATTGTGAATTGGGAACCACCTCAGAACGTGAAGCAACCCCGTAGCTTCCTCGGTCTCGCAAGCTATTGTCGAAGGTTCGTTGAGAACTTTTCTAAGATCGCGAAGCCTCTTTCAAACCTTCTCCAGAAGCACGTCAAGTACGTTTTGTCTCCGGAGTGTGACATTTCTTTCAACACTTTGAAAGAGAAATTGGTCACTGCTCCAGTTCTGACTCCTCCTGATGAATCCAAACCGTTCGAGGTCTTCTGCGATGCCTCTCTTCAAGATCTTGGTGCAGTGTTGATGCAAGAGAAGAAAGTTGTGGCTTATACCTCTCGCCAGTTGAAGCCCGACGAGAAGAACTACCCCACTCATGACCTCTAGTTGGCGGCAGGTGTGCATGCTCTTTTGACTTGGAGACATCTCTTATTGGGAAGAAAAGTGGACATCTTGACTGACCACAAGAGTCTCAAGTACATCTTCACTCAGCCTAATCTCAACCTCAGGTAGACTCGTTGGGTCGAAATGATTCAAGAGTATAATCCGAGTATCGAGTATACTCCAGGCAAGGCCAATGTGATTGCTGACGCTTTGAGCAGGAAGGCTTACTGCAACAGTCTGATTCTCAAGCCTTACCAACCCGAGCTTTGTGAAGCTTTCCTCAAACTCAATCTGCAAGTTGTTCCTCAAGGTTTCCTCGCAAACCTTCAAGTCTCTCCTACCTTGGAAGATCAGATTCACGAGGCTCAAATTCTTGATGCTATGGTGAAGAAGGTGAAGATTGGGATTGCCAAGAGACAACCCAAGTACAAGTGCTACCGCCTTGATGACAAGGATACTCTCTTCTTTGAGGATCGTATTGTTGTGCCCAAAGGTGACCTTCGTAAAGTGATCATGAACGAGGCTCACAATTCACTCCTCTCCATCCACCCTGGGAGTACGAAGATGTATTAGGACCTCAAGCAGGCTTATTGGTGGACTCGAATGAAGCGAGAGATTGCTAAGTTCGTGAATGAATGTGATGTCTGTAGAAGTGTGAAGGTAGAACACCAAAGGCCAGCTGGTCTCCTCCAACCTCTTGCCATTCCAAAATGGAAGTTTGACCACATTGAGATGGACTTCGTGACTGGGTTTCCAAAGTGCAAGCGTGGTAATGATGCTATATTCGTTGTCATCGACAAACTCACTAAAGTGGCTCACTTTCTGCCTATCAAAGAGTCTATCACCGTAGCTCAATTGGCGGAGCTCTATACCTCTCGAATTGTCTCGCTGCATGGTATTCCACAGAAGATCTCTTCAGACCATGGCAACATCTTTACCTCCAAGTTTTGGGATTCTTTTCAGAAGGCCATGGGCACCAACATCCGCTTCAGCACAGCTTTCCATTCTCAAACTAGCGGTCAAGTCGAGCGTGTCAATCAGATTCTTGAAGATATGCTCAGGGCTTGTGTGATCTCCTTCGGCATGAAGTGGGAAGATTATCTTCCATACGCCGAATTCTCCTACAACAACAGTTTTCAAGCAAGTTTGAGCAAGTCCCCATTCGAAATTCTGTATGGCAGGAAGTGCCGTACTCCACTCAACTGGTCTGAAACCGGTGAACGTCAACTTCTGGGAAATCACTTAATCACAGAGGCAGAGGAAATGTGTAAAGTCATTCGAGATAACCTCAAAGTAGCGCGATCGCGCCAAAAGAGCTACTATGATAGTAAGCACTGTGATTTGGCTTTCGAGATCGGAGACCATGTTTACCTCCGCGTCTCTCCAATGAAAGGTACTCATCGCTTCGGTATCAAAGGGAAGCTTGCCCCTAGATATGTGGGACCTTTCAAGATCGTCAACAAGAGAGGCGATCTCGCCTATCAACTCGAGATTCCTTCAAACTTTGCAAATATGCATGACGTGTTCCATGTCTCTCAGCTCCGCAAGTGCTTCAGGACTCCTGACCGCACCGTCAACTTCGAAGACATTGATCTCCAAGAAGATCTCTCTTATCGTGAGCACCCCGTGGCTATTCTTGAAGAGACTGAATGCAAGACTCGCAATAAGTCAATCAAATTCCTCAAAGTCAAGTGGTCACACCATTCCGACCGTGAAGCCACCTGGGAACGCGAGGATCACTTCCGTTCTAAGTACCCGGCGTTCTTCCAGTCCTAGATCTCGGGACGAGATCCTTTCGTAGTGGTGGAGTGTTGTAACACCCCGGATGTAATTTACCTAATATGTACTCCAACTCTTGCCGTTTCCAGCGCTAAGTTACTTTATTTTCTCGGGTTCAGGTTTTTGTCTCCGTGTGTTGTTGTCGTTGCCATGCATCTCATATCATGTCATTATGTGCATTGCATTTGCATACGTGTTCGTCTCATGCATCCAAGCATTTTCCCCGTTGTCTGTTTTGCATTCCGGTGGTCATTTCTACCTTTCTTTCGTTTGTGGGGGTTAAACATTTCCGGATTGGACCGAGACTTGCCAAGTGGCCTTGGTTTACTACTGGTAGACGACCTGTCACGTTTCGTACCATTTCGACTTCGTTTGATACTCCAACGGTTAACGAGGGACCAAGAAGGCCTCGTGTGTGTTGCATCCCAACACACTTCCATTTTGGCCCAAAACCCACCAAAACCCTCTCCATCATCTAGAGCGTTCGATCACGATCGCGTGGCCGAAAACCACACCTCATTTGGACTCTCCTAGCTCCCCCTATGCCTGTAAATAGCCCCCCTCCGAAATCCATGGGTTCTTCTCCCTCGAAACGCTAAAAAATTGCCTCGCGCCGCGCCGGACATGTCCGTATCCGACTGGACGCTTCGCGCCGCCGCCCCGGTCCACTAGCTGCGCGCCACGTGTCAAGCGCCGCCGCCACCCGCCGCGGCCCGGAGAGCCCGCGTCCGGCCCTCCGAGCCCGCGCGCCGCCCGCGCCTTCCTCCCTCGCGGCGCCGCCCGCCTCTTCCTCACCGGCGTCGGCGACCGCCGCACGCGCCTCGCCGCTCGCCGCCTCGTCCTGGCCACCAGCCGGCGCCGGAGCCGCGCCCGGCCACCGCGACGCCGCGCCCACGCCCTTCCCCGGCCGGATCCGCCAAGTCCGGCGAGTCCCACGGCAAGTCCGGCCAGCATCGCGGCCATTTTGCCGAGGATGTTGTTGTTGATGCGTGCATGCTATGTTGTTGTTCTTGCCATGTCTAGCTTATATAATATGTATTCTTGATGGGTGTATGCTTATATTGTCATGCCTTGCTCTGTAGCGAGTGCATCGAGCTCGTAAACATGCCTACTCGTTAACAGATTTGCATGCTCCAGTTTTTCTCTAAGTCTGAGATCTGATTATGTTTTTGCCATGTTCACATGCTTGCAATTGTATTTTCTGATCCCGTTTGGCTCAAGGTCACTAAGGGACTTTTGTTAAGATCTTTGAGTAGCTCCATGCCATGCCTTTCTTTGCCATGTTCAGTTCCTGTAGCATATATTTTTCTTGCTCCAAAGTGTGCTACCTGATCTGAAATTCCAGGCTTGTGTTAATTTCCCTAAGTCTGAAACCTGTTTACCAATTTGCACTTTTGCCACGCTTGTTTGAACCTGTTAATGGATGAATTGGCCGTAGCTCAGTGTTCATCTTTTTTTAAGCTTTATGAGTGGAACCCTGCCATGTATTTTGTTGCCATGTTTGAGTGTTGTGGCATAGTTATCTTGATGCATTTAGATGGCTACTTGCTGTTTATCGCAGACCGTTGCCATATTTGTTTTGCTTGCCATTTCCAAACCGTGCATCCAATTCCGGTGTTCTTTATATCGATTTCAACCGAAATCACCTCACCTTTCCAATGGGACACTTGGATTTCCATGTTGAGGCCAGGTTCATTCATTCCTTGTCAAATCTTGCATATGCATCACCTATCGCATCCCGCATAGCATACGATGTTTGCATCATGTTGTTCGAGCATTTGCATGTGGTTGATTGTGTTCCTCTGGCTTGTTTGTCTTGTTTGGGTAGAACCGGGAGACGAGTTCACTAATGAGGAGCCCGTTGAGTTTTCTTTCGAGGATCCAGTCAACTCTAACAACTTCGCAGGCAAGATGATCATACCCTCGAAATCACTTCTATCTTTGCTTTGCTAGATGCTCGCTCTTTTGCTATGCCTATGCTACGATGCCTACCACTTGCTTATCATGCCTCCCAAATTTCCATGTCAAACCTCTAACCCACCATGTCCTAGAAAACCGTTGATTGGCTATGTTACCGCTTTGCTCAGCCCCTCTTATAGCGTTGCTAGTTGCAGGTGAAGATAGGAGTTCGTTCCTTGTTGGAACATTATTTTCTTGTTGGGATATAACTATATTATCTTGTTATCTTAATGCATCTATATACTTGGTAAAGGGTGGAAGGCTCGGCCTTTTGCCTAGTGTTTTGTTCCACTCTTGCAGCCCTAGTTTCCGTCATATCGGTGTTATGTTCCCGGATTTTGCGTTCCTTACGCGGTTGGGTAATGATGGGAACCCCTTGACAAATCGCCTTGAATAAAACTCCTCTAGCAATGCCCAACCTTGGTTTTACCATTTTCCACCTAGCCTCTTTTTCCCTTGGGTTTCCGGAGCCCAAGGGTCATCTTATTTAAACCCCCCTGGGCCAGTGCTCCTCTGAGTGTTGGTCCGACCGAGCAGACTGCGAGGCCACCTCGGGGCAACTTGAGGTTTGGTTTTACTCGTAGGATGTCTCATCTGACTATGCCCTGAGAACGAGATATGTGGAGCTCCTATCGGGATTTGTCGGCACATTCGGGCGGTGCTGCTGGATTTGTTTTAACTTGTCGAAGTTGTCTTGTAGAACCAGGATACCAAGTGTGATCGGAATGTCTCGGGAGAAGGTATATCCTTCGTTGACCGTGAGAGCTTGTCATGGGCTAAGTTGGGACTCCCCTATAGGGTTTTCAACTTTCGAAAGGCGTGCTCGCGGTTATGGGCAAATGGGAATTTGTTAATGTCTGGTTGTAGATAACTTGAACCTTAACTTAATTAAAATGAATCAACGGTGTGAGTTACCGTGATGGTCTCTTCTCGGCGGAGTCCGGGAAGTGAACACTGCGTTGGAGTAATGTTTGCCGTAGTTGGTTCTCTAGTGCTTCGTTCGTGCTTTGCCTTCTCTTCTCGCTCTCTTTTGCGAACAGGTTAGCCACCATATATGCTAGTCGCTTGCCGCAGCTCCACATATTTACCTTGCCTTACCTATAAGCTTAAATAGTCTTGATCGCGAGGGTGCGAGATTGCTGAGTCCCCGTGGCTCACATATTACTTCCAAACCAGATGCAGGGCCTGATGACTCCGTTCCAGATGATGCGCTTGAGCTCAAGTGGGAGTTCGATGAAGACTCACGCTGTTACTATGTGTCTTTCCCCGATGATCAGTAGTGGTGCCCAGTTGGGGCGATCGGGACCGTGTCGCTTGTTGGGGTTGATCTTTTATTTTGGTACCGTAGTCGGACCATGAGTGATTGGATGATGTAATGCTATTTATGTACTTTGTTTGACGTGGGAGTGTAAGCAAACTATGTACCTTCCCTTTTATTATCTATTTACATGGGATGTTGTGAAGATTTCCTTACTTGCGACATTGCTTTCAATGCGGTTATGCCTCTAAGTCGTGCTTCGACACGTAGGAGTTATAGCCGCATCGAGGGCATTACATTATGCTTGACTTTTTATATGTTTCAAAGATTCATGATCATATGAATAATAAATTCTTTCAGCCATAAATAATGTTGCCATGTTTCCGTAGTCCGAACAGGAGCACAAAAATCCTTTTCATAAGTAGAATAATTCAGACGAGGCCCACTAAATTTTTGAGAAAAGTATGCAACAGGTTTACCATCTTGTAATAACACACCTCCTAATCCAGTTCCACTAGCATCACATTCAAGCTCAGAAGTCTTATTAAAATCAGTAAGTTGGAGTAAAGGAGCATGTGTCAACTTATCTTTCAATACAGTGAAGGCTTCTTCCTGTGCGGTACCCCAAACAAAAGACACATCCTTTTTTGGAAGCTCATTGAGAGGTGTAGCAATGATGATGAAATCTCTAACAAAACTCCTATAGACACTTGTGTGACCAATTTGGGTTCTAGCCAACTCTCAATAGTTTAAATCTTGGGTTTATCAACTTCAGTTACCGGTGGAGTAACAACATAGCAAATAAAAGATACTCGGTCGATACAAAAGGTGCACTTCCCAAGGTTACCAAACAAACATGCATCACATAGAGCAATAAAAACAACACATAAATGATCCAAATGTTCCTCCAAAGATCTGCTATAAATCAATATATCATCAAAGTAAACTACACAAAATCGTGTAATGAAATCACGTAAAACTTCGTTCATTAATCTACGGAAGTACTAGGTGCAGTACTTAACCCGAAAGGCATGACTAACCACTCATATAATCAAATCATTATTTTAAATGATGTTTTCCATTCAACTCCCAATTTCATATGAATTTGATCATGTCGGATCTCGGGTTACGGCAAAACCCTCAAGGTTCGAACACTAGGGTGCGTGCGAAGATCTTGCCCTACCAATCCACGTCCTAGCTTTGCTAAGATCTCAAGGGCGCACTCAACGAACTCGCAACACAAAGGACACAAGATTTATACTAGTTCGGGCCATCATTGTGGTGTAATACCCTACTCCAGTGTGGTGGTGGTGGATTGCCTCTTGGGCTGAGGATGAATAGTACAGGGGAAGAATAGCCTCCTAAGGTGAGGTGTTCTTGTGCTAGGTGAGTGTGTGGATGGGTTGGATCTAGTTCTCTCTCAGCTTGCTAGATGAGCTGATCCCTTTCTATGGTGGTCCCTAGCCCTATTTATAGAGGCCCTGGTCCCCTCCCCAAATATTGAGCGGGAAGGGAGCCAACAATGGCCAATTAGAAAGGGGACAACTAGTACAGCTTATCCTGACAAAAGCAGTCTTCGCCAGCAAAGGCTCTGGTGGTGACGCCATCTTGGGCTCCACGGTGACCTCCGTCTTGCCGTCCTGCTGGTCTTGGTCTCGTTGCACCGATATGGAAACCTTTGCTTGACGCCTCGGTACTCCGCGCCTGCGCTTGCTCCCTTAGCACCAAAGAGGTAACAAGGACACTGTGCGCGTTGGCGCCCGCCTTATACCGATCGTCATGGCTCACTTCATCGGAACCTCGCAAGGTTTTCCTGGCCATTATCTCTCCGCCCTTCGCGAGCCAGCCTGGTGAGGGCGCTCCTAAGGAGGCCTTGTGTTGTCCGACTCACGAGGCTTGGCCCCTCGTGAGGGTCTTGAGTCCTTGCTAGTGAAGATGGGCCGTACGGGCCCGCCCGCAGAGCCACGCCATGGGCCGCAGGCAGGCTTGTCTGGGACCCCATTCCTAGAATGCCGACAGTAGCCCCCGGGCCCAAGGCGCGCTTGGGCTTGGCTTCGAGGTGAGGCCGAAGGGCAAGTGTGGAGCACCGTAGGCCCCATTAGCCTGCGGCCTTCGTCGACGCGTGGCGATTGATTGGACATGGGTGCCTCCGCTTCCCCATGTCGCCTCGGCAACTGCCCGATTTGACGAGTCTCTGCTGCATGCAAGGAAAGTCCATCATTACCTGTGATCATGGGGTGCGCTGGTTGGCCTTTTCTGCTATAAATGGGGAGGGGGGCAGAGCCCCCGTCGCCCATCACTTCCCATTCCTCTTGCTTCTCCCCCTTTGCTCCATCATTCTGTGAGGGGCCCGGCTCTCCGGCGCCCAAGCGTGGACGCGGTCGTCCTCGCAAGCACACTGCGACCCCTGCTGCAGCCCCCCGCAGCCGTGGCGGTGCCGCTTCATGTGGAAGGGGTCGCTCCGGTCATGGCAGCCCTATCGATGAAGGGAGACGTGCCGTGGTTGCGCAGCCTCCATGGCCGCGCTTCCACTCGGCGGAGGTGCTGCCGAAGTTCGTCGTCTGGTCTGAGAACCCGGCCGGTAACTGGCTTCAGCTCCCGTGTTTCTTTGTCGACGAGCTGCCAGTCTCTGTCCAGGCGAGCTCTGGCTGTAGGAGGACGGTTGCTGCAGCAGGGCTTCTTGGGTCATGGTCGAGGTCTCCGCCGCGGGCAACATAGCTCTGGCCCGCGGTTGGCAGACGTTCGCCCACGCGTGCCACCTGGGCAGCGGTGCACCCTCCATTTTCAAGTATGACGGTGATGCGACCCTCTATGTTAGGGTGTTTGGGGAAGATGGTCACCGCGCCGGGTGCTGCCCTGAGGTGAACGACGGCGAGGAGGTGCTCGGCCTTGGCGACGGTCGTAATGAGGATGAGGGCGAACCCGCCCTTGGTGCCGACCGCGTGTCATCCAGCTATGGCGGCTCTCCCTCTGGCGAGAGCTCCAGCAGTGGCGGTTACGACCAGCCTCCATGCCCGCTTCGAAGGTGGTAGCGGGTCATCTTGTCGCCTCGCCTCCGTGAAGAGCGAGGAGGGGTCCGGTTGAGCTCAGGACGGTGCCTGGAGCCTGCCCCCGTGGACCGCTGTAGGGGCAGGCAACACTTTTATTTCGTTCTTCCTTTCCTTCCTGCATAAAAAAGAAACCAGAATGGGCCCCGGAGGGGCGTGTATCGAACTATGATCTCAATCATTATGCTATGTTAGTTGTTCTTGTGCTGTGTCACAACATCGTCGTTTTATGTAGGGATAACGTAGCTTGACTTGCTCGGAGTAGCCTCCTCCTCACGAGGCGCTTGGTCCCTGGTGCTTACCGAGGCCTCCTTGGCCTGGTAGGCGCTTAGGAACTACAAAAAATTCATTAAGAGGCATGTCGTTCATCCGAGCCTTGGTCACAAGCGCCGCTGGCCTTGACCCAGCGCTTAGTATCTCGGTACCCGAGGGGCACGGATTAGGAGAGGTGCGCCAGCTTGCAGGCTCGAACGAGGGTGCCTCGCGAAAAGCAGACAAAAGGCAGAAAAGAAAAACGCTCACGGGGGCACCCGTCCAGCCCCCTCGCGAGGAATGCGAGAGAGAGTACAGGCTAAACTGAGGACGGAAACGGAGGCAGAAGGCGACGGAACCAAATGAGCGAAGAAAACCAGAAGCAAACTTCAATTAAAAGAGGGGCGAGCCAACTTCGGAAAGCAAATGAAAAGCCGCATCCGGCACCTAGTCTAGTTTTCAAGTCTTCTCACCAGCGCGGAGCTAAGTGCTGCCACTTGGATGTGGGAGGGAGCCCCCAAGGCCCGAGGGAGGCACTCCTAAGACTCTGTGGCGTGTACAACCCAACTCGTTATTACGTGGGAGTGTCATGGGTGGCGATCTTCACAGGCACGGTGCCTTGCTTCACAGGCACTGGGCCTTGCTTCATGGGTAGAACTTCCAGAGGTGCTGGATGTTCTAGGCGTTCTGGATGAGTACCCCGTCCTGTGTCTCCAGGCGCACGGCGCCAGGCCTGGAGACATGGATGACCTTGAACGGGCCCTCCCACATGGGTGAGAGCTTATGCAACCCTTCCCTAGAGAGCACCCGCCTCAGGACGAGGTCACCCACCTCGAGCGTCTTAGAGCGGATGCTGCGACAGTGGCGCCCGTAGTGCAGCTTCGCGGAGATGTTTCTCCCCCAGCACGAGGTCCATCCCCCGCCTGGTGTCCTGCTGCGTTTCATCGAACGCCAGGACCCATGCAGAGCGATGTCTGACCTCGTGAGGGAGGACTTCTTCTGCTCCGTAGACGAGGAAGAACGGGGTCTCGCCCGTCGGCTTGGTGGCGGTGGTGTGGATGGACCATAGCACGGACTAGAGCTCATCGTGCCAGCCCCTGCCGCGGGCTTTGAGCTTCTTCTTGAAGTTCCTGGTCTTGAGGCCTCTCAGGACCTCCGCGTTGGCGCATTCGGCCTGGCCATTGCTCATGGGGTGCGCTACCGAAGCATAGCAGATCTGCATTCCAAGGTTAGCACAATACGTTTTGAAGAGATTACTGGTGAACTGCGAACCATTATCAGTGATGATGCGGTTGGGGACCCCGAAATGGTTCACGAGACCCTTGATGAACTTGACCGCAAAGCCTGGTGGGATGGTGCGGACGGCTTCCACCTCCGCCCACTTAGTGAACTTGTCGATGGCGACGTAGAGGTATCGATAGCCCCCAGGCGCCCAAGGGAACGGGCCTGGGATATCTAGTCCCCAGACTTCGAACGGCCCTGAGAGTGGAATGGTCTGGAGGCCCTGAGCTGGCTGATGGATCTGCTTGGCGTGGAATGGACCGGCCTCGCAGGACTTCATCAGCTCAGCTGCGTCATTGAGCACCATAGGACAGTAGAATCCGCTTTGGAATGCCTTGCCGATGAGGGTTCGTGACGACGAGTGGTGCTCATAGTCCCCGCCGTGTATGTCGGCCAGCAGCTCCTTCCCCTGTTCCCTAGAGATGCAATGCAGTGAAACGTCATTTGGCCGCTTCCTGTATAACTCATCGTCCTGGATGCAGTATGCTGTGGCTTGCCGGGCCACACGCTCCGTGTCGTCCTCCTCTGGCAGCGTCCCTTGCATCAGGTATTCCTTGAATTCCTTGGTCCAGCATCCCTCCTGGGGCTCGAGCGCCAAGAGTAGGTGTGCTCCCGAGGTCGGGCCACAGGCTGGGGCTCCTGTGGCAGGCGGCTGCGGGAGTTCCTCCTGAGGCTGAGCTGTTCTTGAAAGCGGTGGTGTTGCTGATGGCTTGAAGATCCGCTCCTCGAAGACGCCAGGCTCTTGGGGCTGCTGCTTGGATGCCCTTCTGGCGATGTAGTCAGCTTCCTTGTCGGTGGCACGGGGCACGTGCTGCAACTCCAGGCCTAGGAACTGCTTCTCCATCTTGCGCACCTCCGCGAGGTATGCTTCCATGTGCTCGTCCTTCGGCTTGTATACCTTGTTGGAGAAGTTGATGAGGAGCTGCGAGTCACACCTAACGATGAAGCGCTTCACCCCCACAGCTAGCGTAGCTTTCAGGCCAGCTATGAGGCCTTCATATTCTACAATGTTGATGGAGACCTTCTCGCCTTGCTGGAAGCACAACTGCGGGACGTAGTAGAGCTTGTCCTAAGTGGGCGAGATGAGCATTGCTCCATCCCCCGCGCCTTGGCGCGTGAAGGCACCATCGAAATACATCACCCAGCCGTCGGGCACCTCGCCTGCCGGCGATAGGGACCGGTCCTCGCCTATTTCAAGCGCCGGGGCGTCCGTCCATTCTGCCACAAAATTGGCGAGCACGACCCCCTTGATGACCCTGGTGGTGCTGAACTCCAACTGGAATGCCTGCAGCTCGATGTTCCACTCAGTGACCCTTCCGGCAGAGTTGGGACTCCGAAGCACTCTCTCCAATGGGTAGGCTGAGACGACCTTGATGGGGTGGCCCTGGAAGTAGTGTCGCAACATACGCGAGGCCACCAAGAGCACGAGTAAGAGCTTCTGAGGCGTGGGATATCGTCCCCTTGCGTCCCACAACACTGTGCTGACGAAATACACCGGGTGCTCAACAAGAGCTGGCGCGTTGGTGAGGCTCGTGTCTTGCGGGGGTTGGGGCGTCTCCTGAGGTAGTGGAACCCCCGATGCTTCATCGCCTGTCGGGGCCTCGGCGGTGTCGTCCTGCCAAGCATGGTCCTCTGTTGATGCTGCTATGGCTCTTGCCGCACCTTCCTGGTCTTGCGTCATCTCGGCTGGTGGCGTAGCTCGGCGCGATGCGCCGTTGGCTTGGTGTTCTTCCCGAACCGCCACTAGAGCCGCGTCGGCGGAGTAGGGAGTGGCGGCAAGATAAAGCACTAGGGGCTCGAGAGGTTGCGGCGCCACCATCACTGGAGGGATGGTCAGGTAGCTCTTGAGGTCTTGAAATGCTCCGTCAGCCTCCGGGGTCCACTCGAATGGGCCCTTCTTCTTCATCCTCTTGAAGAAGGGTAGGGCACGCTCTCCCATCTTGGAAATAAAGCATCCCAACGCAGTCACCTGTCCAGCAAGATTCCACATTTCCTTGAGGGTTTGCAGTGGACTCATGTCTTCAATGGCTTTGACCTTCTCCGGGTTGGCCTCGATCCCCCTGTGGGACACAAGGAAGCCCAACAGCTTGTCCGAAGGGACGCCAACCACGCACTTCTCCGGGTTGAGCCGAAAGTCCACCTGGCGGAGGCTTTCAAAGGTCTCCTCCAGGTCTTGGATCAAGGTCCTCGCCTCTCGAGACATCACCACGTTGGTGTCGACGTAGGCTTCAGCATTCCTCTCGAGCTGCTGACCCAAGGCGATAGGCATGATCCGCTGGAAGGTTGCTCCTGCGTTGCGCTGCCCGAAAAGCATGCAAGTGTAGCAGTACACCCCACACGGGGTCAGGAAGGCTGTCTTCTCCACATCTTCTACCGCCATCTTGATATGGTGATATCCTGAGAACGCATACAGGAAGAAAAACAAGTCGCACTCGGCAGTGGAGTCGACTATCTGGTTGATGTGTGGAAGCGGGAACGGATCTTGGGGGCAGGCCTTGTTGAGGTTGGTGAAGTCGACGCACATCCGCTCCTTCACACCTTTCTTGGGGAAGACGGGGTTTGCCAGCCACTCAGGGTACCGAACCTCGCGAATGACACTCGCAGCCTCCAGCTTGCGGGTTTCTTGGACGATGAAAGCTTGCTTCTCCGTGGACTGCCGCCTCACCTTTTGCTTCACACGGCGTACGTTGGGGCACACCTTCAGGTGGTGCTCTATCACCCCTCTTGGGACCCCCACCAGCTGATCGGGCTCCCAAGCGAACACTTCCTTGTTCGCGCGCAAGAACTTCACCAACGCCTCCACCTGACCAGGCTCAAGGTTGGCGCCTACGGTAAAGGTTGCCCCTGAGGACCCGTCCTCCTCGGCTGGCACTTGCTTGGTTTCTTCCTTTTCCTGAGTGAAAAATTGCTTCTTCTTGGTTGGTGTGGCTCCCTTGGCCTTGGAGGTATCCGCATCGGAGGGCTGCGCTATTGCGGCGGTCTTGAGGGCGAGCTTGAGCGAAACCAAGGCTTCCTTGGCACCCCCCTTGATGGTGAGGATGCCCTCGCTCCCTGGCATCTTCATGAGGTTATAAGCCGGATTGGTTGCTGCCATGAACTGGGCCAGAGCTGGGTACCCGAGGATGGCGTTGTATGGGAGGTCGATGTGAGCGATGTCGAACTTGATGAGCTCGGTGCGGTAGTTGTTGCGCGTGCCGAAGGCCACGGGGAGGCGGATCTGCCCCAGGGAGCGGGCGGAGCCTCCACCAACCCCTAAAAAGGGCTTGCTAGGGTGGAGCCGCTCGAGCGGTACCTGAAGAAGGCTGAAGGCCTCGACGAAGAGCACATTGAGGCCGGCGCTGCCGTCGATGATCATCTTAGTGATGGACACGTGGAAGATGGTGGGTGTGCAAAGCATTGGAAGCGCACCCGAGCCGACGGTGGTGGCGGGATGATCCCCTGAGTCGAAGGTGAGGTCGGCCTCAGGCGCGGCCCAGCCCGGCGGAGCCCCCGGGCACTTGGAAGCGGTGCGATCTGGCGAAAGAACGGCTTGATGTGACAATCTAAGGGTGGTGCTTGCGAACCGCCGAGGAGGGCCGCAACTGCGTGGTGCATCGGCGCCGCGTAGCGCGCGGCGAAGTGGCCGCGCAACTCCTCCAAAGATGCCACCGTGGATCCGGGGAGGTTGAGCAGCCACGCGCGCGGTGCGCTAGTGAGGGCCATGGGAAGCCACTTGGCCATGACCTTGTCGTTGCCCTCGGCCTTAAGGATGGCCTCCTCATACGCCAGCAGGAAAGCCGTCGGGTCCACCGCGCCGTCGTAGCGCGGCGGCATCTCCGGCTTGAACTTGGGCGGCCACTGCACCTGCCGCAGGGCGGGGGCCAAGGCTAGGAGCCCCCTGTCACCGCCGTCGGCATCGGTCGTCGGAGCCGGGAGCGAGGTGCCTACCATGAGGGCGAAGCTAGGTGGACGTGGAGCGTAGATCAACGGAAGGAAAACTCCGGTGCACCCCCTACCTTGCGCGCCAAATGTTGGATCTCTTGTTCCGGCAAAATGCTCAAGGTTTGAACACTGGGGTGTGTGCGAAGATCTTCCCCTACCGATCCACGTCCTAGCTTTGCTAAGATCTCAAGTGCTAACTCTACGAACTCGCAACACAAAGGACACAAGATTTATACTGGTTCGGGCCACCGTTGTGGTGTAATACCCTACTCCAGTGTGGTGGTGGTGGATTGCCTCTTGGGCTGAGGATGAACAGTACAAGGGGAAGAACAACCTCCTGAGGTTAGGTGTTCTTGTGCGAGGTGAGTGTGTGGATGGGTTGGATCTAGTTCAATCTCAACTTGCTAGATGAGCCGATCCCTTTCTATGGTGGTGGCTAGTCCTATTTATAGAGGCCCTGGTCCTCTCCCAAAATATTGAGCGGGAAGGGAGCCAACAACGGCCAATTCGAAAGGGGACAGCTAGTATAGCTTATCCTGACAAAAACAGTCTTTGCCTGCAAAAGGCTGTGGTGGTGACGCCGTCTTGGGCTCCACGGTGACCTCCGTCTTGCCATTCTCCTGGTCTTGGTCTCGTTGCACCGATATGGAAACGTTTTCTTGACACCTTGGTACTCCACGCCTACACTTGCTCCTTTAGCACCAAAGAGGAAACAAGGACACTATGCGCGCTGGCGCCCGCCTGATCCCTATCGTCATGGCTCACATCATCGGAACCTCGTGAGGTTTGCCTGGCCTTGATCTCTCCTCCCTTCACCAGCCATCCTGGTGAGGATGCTCCTAAGGAGGCATTGTGTCATCCGCCACTCGTGAGGGTCTTGAGTCCTTGCTGGTGAGATGGGTCGTACGGGCCCGCCTGCAGAGCCACGCCATGGGCCGCAGGCAGGCAAGTCTGAGGACCCCTGTTCCCACAATACCGACAGATGGTATCCACTACGCAAATCAACTTCGGAGAATATTATAGAACTACTCAATTCATCAAGCATATCAGCTATCCTAGGAATAGGATGACGATAACGAATAGTAATATTAATAATGCCCCTACAATCAACACACATACGTGACGTACCATCCTTTTTTGGCACTAGTATAATAGGAACATCACAAGGACTAAGAGATTCGTGTATATAACCTTTGTCGAGCAGCTCCTATACTTGACCCATAATCTCCTTCTTCTCGTCTGCATTGGTAAGGAATGGTGCCTGGTTTGACAGCGAAGCACCGGGAATTAAGTCAATTTATGCTCAATCCCTAGAATAGGTGGTAATCCCGGTGGCATGTCTTGTGGAAAGACGTCAGCGAACTCCTGCAAAATGTTAGTGCCTGCAGGAGGCAAAGAGGAAGGCACGTCCTCAAATGAAAATAATGCCTCTTTGCACACAAAAAGATAGCAAACAGATTTTCTGAATTCTCACTCATCAATATCAGATTTGGTGGCAAGTAAACATGCACTATTCAATTTAATTTCAGAAGCAACACTAGATAGTTTATTATTAGGCTTTATTTGTTACTCAAATTCTTTTCCACTATCTGATTTTCACTCTTATTTTTCTCATGTTTTGCTTTATTAGGTCTATTAATATCATCTTTCAAAATGGAATGAGGAGACATAGGAAGCAAAGTAATATGTTTATCCTTTTGAACAAGAGTATACTGATTGTTTCTACCATGGTGTATAGAATTTTTACCAAATTGCCATGGTCTACCAAATAATAAGGAACATTCTTGCATCGGTACCACATCACATTCAACAGAATCAACATATGTAGAGATACTAAAATGCACACGAACAGTATGTGTTACCTTAACCTTGTCGCTGTTTTTGAACCATTGGAAGTAGTAACGATGTGGATGGGGTATTTGATATGTCTCCAACGTATTTATAATTTTTATTGTTTCGTGCTATTATATTATATTTTTTGGATGTTTTATATGAATTAATATGCTATTTTATATTATTTTTGGCACTAACCTATTAACCTAGAGCCCAATGTTGATTTCTGTTTTTTCCTTGTTTTTGAGCTTCACAGAGAAGGAATACTAAATGGAGTCCAAATGAAATAAAACTTCATGATGATTTTTCTTGGTCCAGAAGACACCTAGGGGACCTGGAGTCCAAGCCATAAGAGCCATGAGGCAGCGACAATCATGGAGGGCACGCCCTAGGGGGGCGCCCCCTACCTTGTGGGCCCCTCAGGACTCCCCTGACCTAGCTCTTCCTCCTATATATTCACATATATTCCATAACCACCAGAAGCATCCACGAAAACACTTTACCAATGCCGCAACCTTTTGTTCCTTAGAGATCCCATCTTGGGGCCTTTTCCAGCATCCTCCTGGAGGGGGATTCGATCATGTAGCGCATCTACATCAACTCTATTGGTCTTCCGATGAAGCATGAGTAGTTTACCACAGACCTACGGGTCCATAGCTAGTAGCTATATGCCTTGTTCTCTCTCTTTGATTCTCAATACCATGTTCTGCTTGATGTTCTTTGAGATCTATCCGATGTAATCTTATTTTTCGGTGTTTTTGTCGAGATCTGATGAATTGTGGATTTATGATCAGCTTATCTATGAATATTATTTGAATATTCTCTGAATTATTATATGCATGATTTGATATGTTTGTATTCCACTTCAAATTATCAGTTTGGTTTGGCCAACTAGATTGGTTTTTCTTGCAATGGCAGAGGTGCTTAGCTTTGGGTTCAGTCTTGCGTGATTTCACCCACTGACAACGTAGGGGTAGTGAGACATGTATTGATTGTTGCCACCGAGGATAAAAAGATGGAGTTTTCATCATATTGCTTGAGTTTATTACTCTACATCATGTCATCTTACCTAAGGTGTTACTCCGTTCTTTATGAATTTAATACTCTAGATGCATGCTAGATAGCGGTCTATGTGTGGAGTAATAGTAGTAGATGCAGGCTGGAGTCAGTCTACTTGACACAGACGTGATGCCTATATTGCATAATCATTGCCTTGGATATCTTCATAACTTTATGTTTTTCTATTAATTGCTCGACAGTAATTTGTTTACCCAGCTTATTATTTGCCTTCATGAGAGAAGCCTCTAGTTATGCCCCCTGGTCTATTTTCCATCATATTAGTTTCCGATCTACTATTTTGCAATCTTTTATTTTCATATCAATAAACCAAAAAAACCCAAAAATATTTTGTCTTTTGTTAGTTCTATCAGATCTTACCTTTGCAATTGACCATGAAGGGATTGACAACCCCTTTATCGCGTTGGGTGCAAGTGTTTGATTGTTCGTATAGCTGCTTCTTTTGGGAACTTGCGCATTTCTCCTATTCGATTGATACCTTGGTTCCTTACTGAGGGATATACTTATCTCTACTATGTTGCATCACCCTTTCCTCTTCAAGGGAAAAACCAACACAAGATCAAGAAGTAGCAGGGAGAATTTCTGGCGCCGTTGCGGGGGAGATATACGTCAGGCCTACCATGTACCCACCATAAAATCTCATCTCTTGCATTACATTATTTTCCATTTGCCTCTCGTTTTCCTCTCCCCACTTCTAAAATGATTTTCAAAAAAATAAAAAAAGAGTTGCCTTTTTATTCGCCCTTCTTTCCATATGCATCTTTCCTTGTTTGCTATGTTCGCTTGTGATGCCATGTGCCTTCTATTTTGTTGCATCTTTCCTTGATAAAAATCTGTTGATATGGATTCACTTAGAGTTGGATCATCTTCAATTCATATGTGCTCTTGCCGAAACCCCAACTAGTTTAGTTGAGGGAAAATCTTTAGATGAGCATGCTCATTTTGTGCGTCATCGTTGGTCTGAAAAAGGGAGACTCTTATGGAATCAAATAAATTGTTTGCTATGTTATGCTTCGAATCTTCATGAACTTTGTGCTTTTACTTATTGGTCTAAGAACCCTAAAAAACATCTTCCCTATCTATGCGAGCTTAATGATAATGAAAATTTATCTTCTTATGAAAAGCATGTTTAAAATTACTATGATATCAAACAAATTGACGAATTTTTTGCTTTTAAGGGTGCTTATGAAGTTGCTTATTTGATAGAATAGTTTGATATTACTCTCGACAAATATGAAAATTTTGACATACTTAAGTATTGCTATGAAAACTATGCTCACAATGCCTATGACAAAGAATTTATTGAGAGAATGATCATTGCTTTGGAAGAAACTAATGATATGCATGGATCTATAGATAATTATGATTCCGATGATTTGATTGAGATACCCTCCCTTGATGAGTGTGATGCTTGCTATTCTTGTGGCCATGATGCCAATATTTGTGGAGATGAATTTTCTATAGTCCCTTATGTTAAACATGAGATTGTTGCTATTGCACCCATACTTAATAGTTCCTTGACTCAAAAACATGATTGCAATGATGTTATTATAAATTCTATTAATTTCAATTATGCTAATAATATGCAAAACCTCAATCTTGGGGATGCTAGTTTTGCTATGTCCGCTACTTATTGCATGTGTCCTGATCGGGGTGAGAATGCTTCTTATGATCTTGAATTTTTTTAAGCCTCATGGTGAATATGTTTGCTATAATATTGAAAGTGGGTTTCAAAGAGTGTCAACTTTAGAAAATAATGATCCCACTACTTTGGAGTATAATCAATCTTATGATTTTTTTTATAAAAGTGGGTTTGGAGAGTTCATGACTTTATTTGATGATAATCCCACTATTTTGGAATGGTGTCAACTTTGCATGCATGTGGATCATGAAGATGATATTTTATGTGATAGTTATATTGTTGAATTTTATTATGATCCTACATCTAATTATTATGTTAGGGGAAAATATGGTTCTAGAAATTTTCATATCACTAAATTACCTGTCATTATGTTGAGATCGCTATTGTTTCTTTCTTCTTCCTTGCATATGGTGGTTTTTGCTTGTCTCGATAATTTGTTTGCTTATAAAATCCGTATGCATAGGAAGCATTTTAGACTTAAACCTGTTTGTCACATGTTTTTATGCTCTCTTTGTATTTCAATTGCTATCTTTCATGTGAGCATCATTAAAATTATCAATACCTAGCGAAAAGGCTTTAAGGAAAAGCGCTTGTTGGGAGACAACTCAATATTTTTATTTTCTGTTTTTGCATAAATAATTTGTCTAGCCCCTGGTTAGATGTGTTTTTGAGTTTCAATTAGTGTTTGTGCCAAGTGAGACCTTTGGGATGGCTTACGGTGATAGTTGGTTTGATCTTGCTGAAAAACAGAAACTTTTGCGCCCAGAAAAATATTTTTTATTTTTTACAGAAGTGTAAATTTTCTCAGATTCTTTTTGCACAAGATTGGTATACAAATTTCCCAGGTTGTCCTAATGTTTCAGAATTTTTGGAGTTACAAAAGTAATGAAGTTTACATATTGCTACAGACTGTTATGTTTTTGACAGATTCTATTTTCTATGTGTTGTTTGCTTATTTTGATGAATCTATGGATAGTATCAGTGGGTATGATCCATGAAGAAGTAGGAATACAGTAAATATTACACCAATATAAATAAATAATGAGTTCACAACAGTACCAAAAGTAGTGATTTATTTTCTTATACTAACGGACCTCGTGAGTTTTCTGTTGAGTTTTGTGTTGTGAAGTTTTCAAGTTTTCGGTAAAGATTTGATGGACTATGGAATAAAGAGTGGCAAGAGCCTAAGCTTGGGGATGCCCAAGGCACCCCAAGGTAATATTTAAGGACAACCGAGAACCTACGCTTGGGGATGCCCCGGATGGCATCCCCTCTTTCGTCTTTGACTATCGGTAAATTTACTTGAGGCTATATTTTTTATTCACCACATGATATGTGTTTTGATTGGAGCATGTTGTATGCCATGAGTCTTTACTTTTTAGTTTTCCACAATCAACCTTGATGTACACACCTTTTGAGAGGGACACACATGAATCGTGATTTATTAGAATACTCTATGAGCTTCACTTATATCTTTTCAGCTAGACAATTTTGCTCTAGTGCTTCACTTATCTCTTTTTAGAGCACGACGATGGATTTATTTTGTAGAAATTATTGAACTCTCATGCTTCACTTATATTATTCTGAGAGTCTCTCTAAACAGCATGGTACTTTGCTTTGGTTATGAATTTAGTCGTAATATGATGGGCATCCAGGAGGGGTATAATAAAAACTTTCATATAAAGTGCATTGAATACTATGAGAAGTTTGATTCCGTATGATTGTGTTGAGATATAAAGATGGTGATATTAGATTCGTGCTAGTGAGTAATTGTGGATTGCAGAAATACTTGTGCTAAAGTTTGTGATTCCCGTAGCATGCATGTATGGTGAACCGTTATGTAACGAAGTTGGAGCATGATTTATTTATTGATTGTCTTCCTTATGAGTGGCGGTCGGGGACGAGCGCACTAGTGCAGAACCGGGCAATAGCACCGGTTCGTAAGGCCCTTTAGTGCCGGTTCGGTAACTGACACTAAATTGTGGGCACTAAAGGCCCCCCCCCTTTAGTACCGGTTCAGCACGAACCGGTGCTAAAGGGCAACCACATGGCACGAGCCAGCTTCGGGGGCAGGGAGCCCTTTAGTACCGGTTGGTGACACCAACCAGTATTAAAAGGTTGGGGGGGGTTGGGTTTATGATTTCTTTTTCATTTAATTTTGTGTTTTCCATTTAATTCTTTTTCGTTTACTGGTATTTTACGATACTACATATTGTACACGTTATGCATATATATAAATAAAATTTCTAGTAGAACCGATCATAATATATATATATATATCATCGAATGTCTCACAACCACCATTAATTAATTCACACATATATACACACATGTGTGTGTGTGTGTGTGTGTATATAGTGTTACTATTCATCATTCAGGGTGCAGCATAAGTTATTCTTCACCCGAGGTAATCTTACGATCCCTTCCCAAATAAATTAAGTTTAGAACATAAATAGTTACATGCATATTGATTCAATATGTAAAATTTGGTATAAAAAACAAAATTATAGGTTATAAGACCAAAAAATTCACATTTTATGGATGTTTTACACTATGTTTTTACATTCGTAATTTTACATAATATAAAATATTTTTTACGGCGAGTACATATTGTCTTACAGTCTCTTTTTATGTATGAAATAAGAAAAAAATTACGAAACGTAAAAATACGGTGCATTGATGTCAAAATAGAGAGGGTGTGAAGAATAACTATTCCTCACCCAGGATGACGAATAGCGCGACCCTATATATATATATATATACAATTAGCTAGCTATCTACAATTCCTCCTAATTGGTGCCTTCGGAGCCAGTGGCATTAGCCTAATTTGTGCCTTCGGAGCACGATAACAATTGGAAGTGGTTCATGGGGGCGGTAGCGGGTAATAGTATTCTCCTTTGGGATCTATGAACCGATCGAGCAAAAATCCCGCTATTTCCTCTTGAATTGCTTCTATGCGGTCCTTTGTTAGGAGCTTCTCCCGCACCTCTTTGAACTGTTAAGAAGGAGATCAATATGCATGTGTATTAGTTGTGTGACTAGATATCGATAATGGTGTAAAAATCTATTATATACTTAAAACAGAAGTAAAACAAACCATTACGTGCGTCCACATAGATTAAATTATTTTGATCATTTATTTTATCTTTTAATGGCTGAGATTAAAATATGGAAACGTTACGTAAAAATATGTGTACATGTACAAGTAGTAAAACATGCCACGTACAAACAACACACATAGGTTCCATCCGAACGTCAACTAGCCCGCAGAAACAGAAAAAAAATATTTCAATCAATGGGTCAAGGAATAAAAAATAATAGGAAATCTAAACAAATAAGGACAACGATTGGACCTAACCAGACCTCACATGAGAAACTTCCAAAACAGGAACCATGACACGAAAAAAGACCGATCTGCTTTCTCCATGGTCACAACCACCTGAACCCACACACCTCCACCCATATATAAATGAGTACAACCGGCCGCAGAAGCACACACCCAAAGAATTAGAAGTCAGCAAAGACGTCACACGCGACTAGGCAACTCGACGTCGACACGAAAAGCCACCTCAGCCACCTCCAGCCGCTTCACTTGACGTCCGATGAAGTCACGCCAAAGCACGCTCAACGCATGACGAAGCCACACCCAGCTACTCCAATCGACATCGGAAGAAGGGACGCCAAAGCACTTTTGGCCTGAATCATTAGATAATTTAGTAATTGTTATTAACAGTCTTATTTTCTCTAGATATAATCTTTATGAATATTGTATCAATTGAAAAATTGTTCCCTATTAATATTCAAGGCAAAACACTATGGCATGTAACAAGTTGAGCGACTTAAATACAAGGGGACATCACTGGAACATTCAAGTAAAACAAATGTGAATACGGGATTCAGTCAATCCTACCACCGATGAGCTTATTAGCCTAAATATGATACACGTGCAAAGTAACATCACAAATCGACCAAATAATCGGTGCGGAGATCCCAGACAAAGATGACGATCCGGACGGATATGAAACTGTGGAAAATTTCATGATGCACGGGCCTTGCAGAGTGTCAAATACAAAATCATCATGCATGATTGACAACAGACGCACTAAGCACTTCCCAAAAGGATACATGAGGATGGCTTTCCAGTATATAGAAGGCGAGATAATGGAAGGAAGATCAAAAAGGGAGGAGCAATGCTCAACGATAGATTTGTCGTACCCTACAACGGAAACCTTTTGGCCAATTCCAAGCTCACATAAATGTCAAGTGGTGCCAAAGGCCAAGGTCAATCAAGTACCTACCTATTTAAGAACATCCATAGAGATGACGACCAGGTAACAACCTTGCTAAAGGGAAGAGATGCGGCAAATGACTATGATGACATCAAGAAATACCTAGAGATGAGATACATATCAACAACTAAAGCATGCTGGCAAACATTCCTGTTTGATATACACCATCATGATCCACCAGTCGAGAGACTACCATTCCACATTAAAAATGAGCAAGAACTTATTTTTCCGGACTCGACTGACATAGAGAAGATAGTAAGAAGGCCAGGATCCACGAGTACTAAGTTCACTGAGTGGATGGAGGCAAACAAAATACATGAGGCGGGAAAAGAATTAACCTATGCAGAATTACCATCAAAATTTGTATGGAAAAGCGAAACCAAAACCTGAGGAGCGGAAAAGGGGCTTCGCTGTTGGGAGAATCTACTATGGACACCCTACAAGTGGAGATAGAGAAACTAATGAGGCAAGCAAGAAAAACAATAAAGGACTATCCAGACATAGAACTACGAAATGCTACAGAACTTGAACAACTTGGGAACAGAATGATAAACGAAGAACTTATCTACGACATGGAGGCACTAAAGAATGTGCACGAAACCATAATAAGCAATGTCAACCACGGCTAGAAAATGACCTTTGATGCAATAATAGAATCAGCTGAGAAAGGACTTGGAAAACAGATATTTGTAGAAGGCTATGGTGGCACAGGCAAAACTTACCTATGGAAAGCAATTACAACGAAGCTACGATCAGAAGGAAAGAAAGTGATTTCGGTAGTATCATCTGGCATTGCAGCTTTGCTCCTATAAGGTGGAAGAACAGCGCACTCAAGATTCCACAATAAATACCATGGAAGAATCAACATGTGAAATAAAACAAGGATCACATTTGGCTGAACTGGTAAAGAAAACCTCGGTGATATTATGGGACGAGGCTCCTATGACAAACACTGCTTCGATGCACTAGAAAAAAGCCTTAGGGATATTCTAAGGTTCACAAACCAAAATAGTGACGAAAGGCCATTTGGTGACATGACAGTTGTGCTAGAAGGCGACTTCAGAAAAATACTTCAAGTGATAACAAAGGGAAAGAGAGAGCAGATAGTAAATGCCTCGGTCAAAGGTCATACCTAAGGAAGTACTTTTAAATATTTTTCTAACTGAAAACATGCGGCTAAAGTTTGTCAGAAGATCCAATACAAAAGCAAAATGTGGCCGAATTTGCAGAATGGATCAAATTGCGATAAAAAAATGATGAAGCAGATGATTGGGTAAGAATACCTAAAGACCTACTTCTACTTAAAGGAGAAGACCCCAAAGAAGAGATAGTAAAAATCACGTACCCAAACTTGCAGCAAAACTATCGTAACAGTGAATTTGTCGAAGAAAGAGCAATACAGTGTCCAAGGAATGAAATAGTTGAGAGAAGATAAATTACTACATAATGAGCCAAATACAAGGTGAAGAGATGACATACCTATACTTGGACACTGTATGCAAGGCAACAATGAATTACAACACAATGGAGAATATGTGTCCAGCAGAGTTCCTCAACAACATGACCTTCCCAGGAATTCCAATCCACGAGCTAAAACTGAAGGTAGGCTTGCAGGTGATGCTCCTACGGAACATCAATCAAGCGGCAAGTTTATGCAATGGCACAAGAATGACTATCACACAGCTGGGCAAAAGGTACATTGAGGCACAAATAATCACAGGAACACACGTCAGTGACAAGGTATACATACCTGAAATCATTATGTCACCAAGCGACTTGAAGTGGCCCTTCGTGCTGAAAAGAAGGCAATATCCTCTATCAGTTTATTTTGCAATGACCATAAATAAAAGCCAATGTCAATCCCTAAAGAAGGTGGGCCTATATTTGCCTAAGCAAGTCTTCTGCCATGGGCAACTATATGTGGCATTATCAAGAGTCACATACACAGAAGGATTAAAGGTGTTGATTGACGACACAGAGTGCCCAAGCGAAGATAGCGCAAAGAATATATATAGTATACAAAGAGATCTTCTAATTTTAGAAGATCTCTTTGTAAATCATGACCTTAGTAAGAACATGACAATGCATATTATTATTGCCATACACTGCTTTCATGCATACAAATGCTAACAAGTATGTACATGTAGCTTCCTTTCTGTATGACGATAATCAATCGGTACATATTAATTTAAAAATATATACTCCATTTATTCTTATTATAGCGGATGAGCTTTAAAGATGAAAAGGTTACGTAAGACATAGAGCGCGTACACAGTAGATCATTGACACATCTACAAGGAGTTCTCTTTTTTTCCCTAGAGAGGATGTACAGGGAAGTCCAACATGCATACGTACACATTCTAGTTAGAAAAAGCAGACCAACTTCAACTCAAAAAGAAAAGGCACACCAACTTTCGTGAGATAACACACGTATAGGAGAGTCCAACACGCATACAAAGACATTAGTTAGAAAAGGAAACCAACTAGAAAGAGCAAACTACGAGAGGTCTGTTATCGGGAATAAAAAGCACATACATGGCAGAAAAAACACAAGAAGGTCTATACCAAATAAAAAATGCCTTATCGGATAATAATGAATATATATATGAGTCTTCCCCAGACATGTATGCCGTACATGGAAGAGATGTGTCCCTGTCTATCTAGGATTCTAATTGAATGCAAATCTTATTTTTGCAAAAAAAAAAAAATCAACACTAATTTGCAACTCCCACATGCACGCATGCAAACAGGAAAGCTAGCATACATGTATGCGTGCTTATCTCCATACTTGCATGACAAATAAGAAAATAGACACCTATAATACTATAGCTAACACATCAAAATATCCCATACACTTATCAACCTACCGCGCATTGAATACAGAAGCGATGAGCGTCCAACTAATTGAAATATCAAATCCATAGATTCGTACAGGATCTGCATTAGATGAGTTAAGAAAACATTGTATCTGGTGAACACCCAAAAAATTGGTTTTAAAATTAATTTTGTAATAAAAAATGTTAGGAAAAGAATCAAAGATATTCTATATGAAGTCCATAAAAAAGAATCCAGTAAATTAAAATAAGAGGATAATTTAGCAATTTTCAATGAGTAGTTACATTTTATTAGATGAGCAAGTTACATACTAATTAATAACCAAAAGATAAGCATGATTGCAACTGTATTGTCGTAATCAAGGAATGCAATTAAAACATGTTTAGGCGAAGGAACCGAGATGATAAGGCGAGACTGAACAATGTTTAGACTTGATCTCATGGCGGCAATTTTTCAAAACAATATAAAAACATAGCCAGACACTAAGAGATGAGATGTGGAAGAGGTAAATCATGACCTTAGTAAGAACATGGCAATGCATATTATTTTTTCCATACACTGCTTTCATGCATACAGATGTTAACAAGTGTGTACATGCAGCTTCCTTTCTGCATGGGCAGAAGTTTTTTTGAATAATAACCACTCTAATAAACATGATTCTCAGAAACCATATTAGCCGACAAGATTCCATAATCAAGATAAGAAACTATATGTGTAGCTAATTCAGACGCCTTACATTTGTGTGTGCACCATATAACATTGTGTATGTTCACCATATAGCAGTGCCTCTACATGGTAATTAAGACGCAAGAAGCCAACAACAAAACTAGCCGCACCTAAATTGCTGAACTTGAAAACTTAACCTGCAGCTAGACGCGTGCATGTCTCACATTAAGTTGATGCTTCTGTTACCTAGATCGGTAAAAGTGCATCTAAAATTCCTTTGTTTTACTGTCAATCAATAATTAAATGCAAGGGTCTGTTGCTAGGTTCAGTTAGACTTAATTCCAGCAGATCCATATGTTTGCTTTACTGTGTTCTCTACTACAGAATTCAGAGAACAAGTATAAGTGCACTTCTCCACACAGAAATTTTTGGTATAATTTCTGATTTCACACGAAAAGTTGTTTAGTAACGGGAAGATAAAATCTTATTCTGATTTCTAGATCATTCAACTTAAACAAAACTTATATGGCTCAAATAACACTTACATTTGGTAGAAGTCTGGACAGCAGGAGGGCAACAACTAACATCGACTCGCAGAAGATACTCACGTCTTGCAGATATTTCTTCATCCGCGAACTCCCTCAATGCCTTCGCAGCTCCAACATCCAGAAACTCCGGCTACGACAACTTTGAGTAGCACAACCCGCGTTCTCACTGGACATCTCCGTGACCGCGTTGCCAGAGTCGACGAGTTCGCCGAGATCCACACGCTCACCCAGCCACATGTGACACCACCAAGGAAGAAAAATCAGGAGAAAAGAAGCGACATGCGGATCTGGGATAGCATGAGGATTAGTTTCCTAATGGGGCACATCGACGTCGTCCTTCGCCGGCGGCAAATTGGAAGAAATGGCAGGTGTGTATGAGGTGCCTGGTGGGGATCGTATGGGAGGAGAGTTCTTTTTTTTTACTGAGAGGGAAAGGAGAGAGAGTTCTATGTAGATATCTTTTTAGGGCTGAGAGTTCTGTGTAAATGATTGGGACTGGGACTACCGGCTATTTTACTTAGAACAAAATTTATACGGAGTGGTAATCATCTTCACTCTAATGGGCTTGCAGAAAAGTATGTTAGGCATGACACATAATACATCTTTTCTTTTTGCGGGAACACATCATACATTGGCTATGCAAGATTGGGTGTGTGTGTGTGTATATATATATATATATATATATATATATATATATATATATATATATATATAGGGTCGCGCTATTCGTCATCCTGGGTGAGGAATAGTTATTCTTCACCCCCGAGAAGTGCATAAATGAATCCGAGTACATATGAACCCATTTTGAAAAACACATTTCTAAATTCTAAAAAAATATGAAAAAAAATTGCACAGGTACGTCTCCATGTTCTATGTGCGTGCATAAAGTTTCACGGAAAAATAACTTTTTTTGTGGCCTGTGGAAAAAAGACAAAAAATTATGTCGTGAAACGCTATTTAGAAGCACTGAAATTTGTCTTTTTTGCGGAGGCAAAACAAAAAGACATTTTTTCATAAAACTTTGTGCTGCTACACATATTTGCGAACATGTATGCATGATATTTTCTTTTGATTTTTTTGACATTTTAAAACATGCTTAAAATGCATTTTATGAAAAGTGGGTGCATATGCCCCTGAGTTCAGATGGTGCCCTCACCTTCACCCCCTCTCTATTTTGACGTCAATGCATCGTATTTTTAGGTTTCTTAAATTTTGTCTTATTTCATACGTAAAAAGAGAACGTAAGAAAATATATACTCGCCGTAAAAAGTATTTTATGTTATGTAAAGTTACAAACGTAAAAACATACATACAAATGCGATATTTATGGTCTTATAACCTATTTTTTTTGTTTTCTTATACCAAATTTTATGTAGTGAATTAATATGAGTGTAACTATTTGTAATCCAAACGTAATTTGTTTATGAAGCGACCGTAAGATTACCTCGGGTGAAGAATAACTTATTCTGCACCCTAGGTGATGAATAGCAACACTATATATATATATATATATATATACACTTCTCGGTATACACAGATGCAAACATTAAAAACCATGAATGTGCTGGTGAAAAATGCTCTTAAAAAGATGGAACTTATACTTCCCCCAGAAAATAGATGAAACTTATCCATTGTTATTCAAAGGATCAGATATGATACAAATCTTTATATTTTTCACCATTAGATAATCAGCAAGATTAGTAGGAATCAACAAACATTTTTGAATGATAGGAATATATATATATAAATTACATGCCAAAATTCATGTTGGAAAATAAACAACTTTTAGCATTTCTCGATGTACTATAAACAATTCAAAACGAATGTCATTTAATGCGAGAAAAAATAAGAACAAAATGTCAGGCCAAACTAAAATAGGAGTAGATAGAGAAATTGGAAACTACATATGAATAGTGAGGCTCTAAAAAATATTATAAAATTATGTACACTACATGTTCAAATTCATAAATTCAAACAGAAGACATCAACTGCCCCAAATATAAAACATAACAAAAACTACTCTAGCCGCGCAAATGCGCGGGTGCACCCGCTAGTTGTGAATAGTGTTCTGACAAACGTACCCACTCCTGTCTTTGAGATCTGCTCCTTTCGGACGCCATCATGCGAATGTTCTCACAAACGTAGTATGCAGATAGATTATTCCCCGCCGCCTGCTTCAGGGCCTTTACGAGAATGGAATTTGATCAGATAATAATTAATCAAGCATGATAATTAAAGAGATGGAAGCTAGCTAGTATTACTTAATTACTTACCTGGGGTCGATACCATTTCAGATTTTGTTTCCATGGGCCTGGAGTGGCCCTGATGAACTTTGCCCAAGCCCTGCCCGCCGACAAAGAAAATGAATAAATTGGTTATTAAATAGTTGTTATTAGGAAATGACAAACTAATTAAATAGGCCGAGATATAGTTAATAATGATTGAAATTACCTGTTGACTATCCCCTTCACGATGGTGTAGTCACTTGCTTTGTTAAGTACTGAGTCTAGTACTTCAACTGTTCCTTCATCAACTTTAATGATTAACAAGATCCAGTGAAATCTGCATGCACACATGTTTGCATGTCTTAATTAAGCAGGCATATTTAAGCAAAAACATGTAGCTAGCTGGTAGGCAAAAACAGAATTTGTAATACAAGACAGTGTGACTCACTCGAAGTTGTAAGGAAGCAGTATATCTTCATTGTATTTGAGGCGCTTGAAGAACTCTAGCATGCTTTCCTCTACACTTTTTTCGTAATATGGATCTAATTTCCATGTGTATTCATTAGTGGTATTTGGGTCAACGAACCCAATGCCATAGCGTCCACCTTTTTTCATTTCATAAATCTTCATCCTGCATAATACCACATAAAAGAATATAATGAGGATAATTACAGGTCATGATTGATCAAAATGATCACTATAGCTAGCTTGAGACTTAAATTACAAAAAGAAATCACTTACATACAATAGCAACTGACGATAGATTTGTCGAGTGCGTCCTGATTGTATAGCTGAAATATTTCTGAATACTCAACGGTCACAGCTTTCTCATGGTAGTAATGATCCTTCTTGACATTCACCATGAGGGACTCTCGATTGGAAATCTTGGTAATGTCCATGTACCATTGATGCAATTCATACATTCTCGTTGGGAGCTTCTTGACCTCGTCTGGCTCGACCAAAGGTTGGCCACGGACATATTTCCGTTTTATTTCCTCCTCTCTAGTCGAAGACATGGGCTCGATATCGAGGAGTTGTCCTACAGTGATCATGAGCGTTTCAGCCTGCTCAATATGCTCCTCGATTATTACCACATTGCCCAGCCCGGGAACGTTAACGGTTTGCCCACAATAATATTGGGCGCGCCTACTCTCATGTGTTGTTGGCACAACAAGCGGGGGGATTGATTGCACCGCCCGTTCTCCCAGCTGGGGAATGGTTTTACCGCTCCTTTTGCCAGCTGATTTCTCGAGCTCGAGCTCGCCTCTTTCTATAGACGTGCTCGATTTAACTTCTTGATGTGGCGCTCATAGTCTGTGTCAACAGGCTTGGGAGCTGGTGCTCTAGCCATACGAATGAAGTGGTCAATCTTTTCCATAGGCACTTTCTCCCTTGGCGGCGGTGGAGGTTTCGGTGCAAAATGGGCTTCCACCTCGGCCTTCGATATGGCTATGTTTTCCTCCTCGGACTTGTCGTATGGCCTCTGCGGAAGAGGCGCGAGGCTTGGACCATATTTAAATCGCTTGCCTCCGCCTGTACCTCCAGTACTACCTCGACTTGTACCGCTACACACCATAGCTGAGGCGGCTCTCTTCTGTGATTGCTGAGGTGGCGAAGACGGCTGACGTGGCTGAGTTGGAGGAGGAGGAGTGGCCTGAAGTTGTGCCGGACTTGGAGGAGGAGTGGCCTGAAGATGTGCCGGACTTGGAGGAGGAGTGGCCTGATGCTTTGCCGGACTTGGAGGAGGAGGAGTGGCCTGAAGCTGTGCCGGACTTGGAGTAGGAGTGGCCTGAAGCTGTGCCGGACTTGGAGGAGGAGTGGCCTGACGCTTTGCCGGACTTGGAGGAGGAGGAGTGGCCTAAAGCTGTGCCGGACTTGGAGGAGGAGTGGCCTGACGCGTTGGTGGACTTGGAGGAGTAGGAGTTTGCTGACTCTGTGGCGGACTTCGACGAGGGGTCGGATGACGCGGTGTCTGTGGCCTTCGAAAGATGATGCAATCCTTTCATCCATAGGATGATACGATGGTTGGCCTCTCCCAGTGTGTGCTCATCGTCACCTCCAGGAATGTCAAGCTCTAGCCCCGAATATTGGTCCACCACCTCATCAACCAAGACACGAGCATAGCCCGCTGGAATCAGGTTGCAATGGAAGGTTGCCTTGGGGGGATTTGTAAAAGCAAGGGCGTCCGCCACCTTCATGGATATGTTCTTCATTTTGAAGTGTAGCTCGCAGTTAGTGTTCTCCATGATGTCATCCACTGGGTAGCTATCCAGCAATGCGTCGCCCGGGGCGGAACCCACGCTGCTTCTCGACATGGACGGGATGGTGCTATCCAATGGTGGATCATCCGTTAGCTGCTGCAGCTGCTGAGACCCCCTTTGCTGGCTAAGTGAGTCGATCTGCTCCAGCTGCCGCTGGAATTTGACTGCCAAGTCCGCGTGCGCTGATTCTAGGCCTTGAAGGCGTTCGTAGTCTAGCTTCCTCTGCTCCTCCTCCATCTTCCTCTTCTTCTCCTCCGCAATCTTCTTTCTCGCACGGGTTCTGTAGTCGGTGTTCCAGTCCGAAAACCCCTCATACCACGGAATAGCGCCCATGCCTCGTGTTCTTCCCGGGTGTTCAGGATTTCCTAGGGCACGCATAAGCTCGTCGTTCTCTCTGTTGGGCTGGAACACCCCCGATCGAGCCTCTTCTATTGCAACAAGTAGCTTATCTTCGGCTCCGTCCAAACATGCATTCTTTGAAACTTTGTCTGTCTTCGGGTCCAACTCCCCCCCATGCGCATAGAACCAAGTCCTGCACCTGGGGGGCCAGCTCAATGTTTCTAGAGTGACACCTGCATCCACCATCTCTTTCTCAGACTTATCCCGCTTAGGCATTCCCACCGCATAGCCACCTGGCCCCAGCTTATGGAACTTATCCTTTTTTGCGGCATTGGCCTTGTTTATTCTCGACCGTTCCTTAGATAATCCCGAATCCTTGAATTTCACAAAACCGTCCCAATGAGCACTTTGCTTCTCTAGTGTTCCCTCGAATATTGGAGTCTTCGTTCCTCCCTTGACGTACTTGGCCCATTCATGATTCTTGTGGTTCTTGAATGCAACTGCCATCTTCCTAAGAGAAGCGTCCTTGACTTCCTCCACATCTGCATCTGTGAAATGATCTGGTAGGGTGAAATGTTCCATGAGCGTTTCCCAAAGCAGAGGTTTTTGTCTGTCCTCGACAAAAGTAACTCCTGGACGTGGCTTTGCTGGCTCTCTCCATTCTTGAAGGGAGATCCGAAGTTGGTCCTTCATAAGAACTCCGCACTGACGAATGAACTTGTCCGCAATCTTCTTAGGCGCTAATGGTTCGCCATTAGGTTTGATGGCCTCGATATTGTACTTTACGCCCTCCTTCAACTTTTTGTTCGGGCCTCGTTTCCTGTTGCCTGAAGATTTGGTCGATCCGGATGGCTGAAAGAAGAAAGATCGATTCGCTAATATATCTTCAAGTCATTTAAAACATGTGATGATCACCAGGTGCCTGCTTATATAAATATATATACCTCGCCGGTCTTTGTTGTTTCAAGATCAACATTTTCTTCGTCTTGTTCATAGTTCATGACTTCATCAATTCGGTCGTCGTGATCGAATATCATATCACCCTTCCCGGTGTTGTTTAGATATTCGGAGCCGTCATAATCTTCTTCATTCTGATCATCATCTGGCCTGCGAGGATTGCGTATGATATTGAACAGGGCCTCTTCTCCCTCTCTGCCAGTATTGTCCGCCATAGGTTTTGTTCAACTAATCCAAAAGAAATATATTCAAATTACAATGCATGGATGCAATCAATTAATAAGGAAAAACTGAATACATCGTCTCGAATAATAGACATAATCTCGAATACATTGTCTCGAATAATATATATAATCTCGAATATTATATATCCGATACATCGCTAGCTAGCTAGCTAATAAAGATCGAATACTAGAGAGTAATCTAGGCGGTGGACAACCAAAGTGAAGGAACCATCACTGGATCATAGCTCGGGTGATCTCCCCAAAGAACCTACCAGGTATTGGAGAACCTGACGTCCATAGCAGCCATGTAGCGATGGACGTGCTCGTCCTCCTCCCTGACACGGCGACGTACCACCTCCGGCGGGGCCGGCTCCCTCCGCACCGAAAGTGGCCCACGCGAACGCCACCAAAGGAGATGAGGGTCGACGACGGGACCCGGGGCCGGGTTCCTCACCAAGCGTCGCGCCCCTGAAGGTAGCACCTCCCAGTGCCAGCCCGGCGGAGCCCAGTCCTGGACATGGGTCCTCTGAAGCAGGACGTCGTCGCGAACGGGTCGACGGCGAGGATGCGGGCCGGGCATCGTTGACAACAAATACTATATGCCGCAAAAGTAAAGTAACATTTTTAAATGATGGATTGTGATTTCATATATGCAAATTCTAAATTTTATAACTAAAAATATAAGAAACTAAAAAAACATCGATCATCGTCTAACAATTTGAAATTAATCTAATTCATCTAGCTAAAACTAACATTTCCAAAATTTCTAACATTTCTATATAACTAAGATTTCTATAACATTTGTATAAAAAACAGAAAAACCTTTGACATTATATATATTATAACTAACATTTCTATATACTATTTGACATTAATCTAATCTAATTAATTAATCCATCTAAAACTTTGTATGAAAAATAGAAAAAACTAAAAACTAAAAACAGAAAAATTGTCTGTGTGTGCGCGTGTAGTGTGTGTGTGTGTGTGTGCATGTAGTGTGTGTGTGCGCTACGGTTGGCGTCGATGCGCGGTGGCTTTGATCGATTGGAGGGAGGAGAGGGGCCGGGGAAGGGGCTCACAGCGCGCGCGGGTGAGGTCGAGGCGACGGCGAGGCGAGGTCGATCCAAGGCGACGGCGGCGAGGCGAGGGGACGGCGACGGGCCGGTGCGGCGACCAGGACAGGCCGGCGACGGGGGCGCCGCGGAGTCGATGGGGACAACACGACGAGGACGGGGGCGTCGCGGAGTCGACGGGGACGGCGCGACAGGGGCGGCGACGACACGGGACGGGGCGGCGGCAGAGAGAAGTGGGAGATGAGAAACTGAAATTTTTCGAAGTGTTTTCTTATATAGGGGACACCTTTAGTACCGGTTGGAGCCACCAACCGGTACTAAAGGTCTATTTTGGCCAGGCCAAGCGGCGGGAAGCGCACCCCTTTAGTACCGGTTGGTGCCCCCTTTAGTACCGGTTGGAGCCACAAACCGGTACTAAAGGTGGTGCGCTGGCGCAGGTGCGGTGCAGCAAGTTTAGTCCCACCTCGCTAGCGAGGGGCGCCCGCACTAGTTTATAAGCCCCAGTGCGGTAGCTCTCTCGAGCTCCTCTCTTAAGCAGGCCTTCCGGGCCTACGTCTGCTGCTATGCCCTGATGGGCCTATTGGGCTAGCGGGCCTGCATCCTGGCCCAATTATAATTTGGGTTTCTAGTCCTATGCAGGCCGCTGTGGCCCAGTAGGTGGGCTTTTTTCATTTAGTTTTTTCTTTTCTGTTTTATTTATTTTTAGTTGTTTTTTGTTGTATTTAGAGTTTCTTTGTGAATATTTTTGCTTTAGGTACAAAAATTAGAAACTTTCTGTTAGTGCCGGTAGTTTTCAAATTTGAATAGTTTAAATTTTGAATTATTTGAAATTTGTGTGAATCACTAGTTTATGAATAACTTAACTTTAAAAATACATTTTTCAGTGATTCTTTTTTATTATGTTTAATATTAGTGTGTTTTATCATTATATTCAATTTAGCTGAAAAAATCAGTAAAGACATGAAAGAATTTGTTTGCACATATTTTTTTTCACGTTTCAAATGCCAAAACACGTAACTACCCTAACTATTACATAGATTCCCTCCTGGGTGTGAAACACAAAAGAAAGTGATGATAGTAAAGCCGATCACATCCCAGATTTTTGGGTGTGAAACTTTTTCTTCGCGTGTGTCCCTTTGCGCCGTAACCATGGAAAATCTTCATCATTTAACGGGATGCTCGGGTCCAGTGTGAATGGAGCAATTTCATCAAACTTTTCATAATCTCCTGACATTTCTGTCCTGTCATCCACTCCCACGATGTTTCTCTTCCTAGAAAGAACTATGTGCCGCTTTGGCTCATCGTAGGATGCATTCGCTTCCTTATCTTTTATTTTTCTCGGCTTGGTAGACATGTCCTTCACATAGAAAACCTGTGCCACATCATTGGCTAGGACGAATGGTTCGTCTGCATACGCAAGATTGTTGAGATCCACTATTGTCATTCCGTACTGCGGGTCTTCCGTTACCCCGCCTCGTGTCATATTGACCCATTTGCACCGAAACAAAGGGACCTTCAAACCACGTCGATGGTCATGTTCCCATATGTCCTGTATATAACCATAATATGTTTCCTTTCCCGTCTTGGTTTCTGCATCAAAGTGGACACCACTGATTTGTTTGGTGCTCTTCTTATCTTGGGCGATCGTGTAAAATGTATTACCATTTATCTCGTACCCTTTGAAAGTCATTATATTCGAAGATGGTAACTGGGACATCAAGTACATGTCATCTTCAATAGAGGCGTCATGCATGGTATGTGTCTGCATCTAGCTGGCGAAACTCCTGGTTTGTTCACGTGTAATCCAGTCATCAGACCGCTCCGGGTGTTTGGAGCATAGCAAATTCTTGTGTTCATCCATATACGGAGCCACCAAGGCAGAATTCTGTAGAACTGTGTAGTGTGCTTTAGTGAGAGAATGTCCGTTCATACATATTATTTATTCCCCTCCTAGCGTGCCTTTTCCATCTAGTCTACCCTTATGCCGCGATTCAGGAACACCAATTGGCTTAAGGTCAGGAATAAAGTCAATACAAAACTCAATGAACTCCTCATTTTCATGGCCCTTGGAGATGCTTCCTTCTGGCCTAGCACGGTTATGAACATATTTCTGTAAGACTCCCATGAACCTCTCAGAGGGGAACATATTGTGTAAAAATACAGGACCCAAAACGTTAATCTCTTCACATAGGTGAACTAGGACGTGTGTCATGATGTTGAAGGAGGATGGTGGGAACACCAACTCGAAATTGACAAGACATTGCACCAAATCATTCGCTAACCTTGGTATGATTTCTGGATCGATTACCTTCTAAGAGATTGCATTGAGGAATGCACATAGCTTCAAAATGGCTAATCAAACGTTTTCCGGTAGAAGCCCCCTCAATGCAACCGGAAGTAGTTGCGTCATAATCATGTGGCAGTCATGGGACTTTAGGTTCTGGAACTTTTTCTCTGCCATGTTTATTATTCCCTTTATATTCGATGAGAAGCCAGACGGTACCTTAGTACTGAGCAGGCATTCAAAGAAGATTTCCTTCTCTTCTTTGGTAAGAGCATAGCTTGCATGACCCTGATGTATGCCGTCTTTTCCGTGCATACGTTGCTGGTCCTCCCGTGCCTCAGGTGTATCTTTTGTCTTCCCATACACACCCAAGAAGCCAAGCAGGGTCACACAAAGATTCTTCGTCACGTGCATCACGTCGATTGCGGAGCGGACCTCTAGGTCTTTCCAATAGGGCAGGTCCCAAAATATAGATTTCTTCTTCCACATGGGTGCGCGTCCGTCAGCGTCATTCGAAACAGGTTGTCCACCAGGACCCTTTCCAAAGACCACCTTCAAATCCTTGACCATATCATGTACATCAGCACCAGTACGGTGGCGAGGCTTCGTCCGATGATCCGCCTCACCTTTGAAATTCTTTCCTTTCTTTCATACGGGATGCCTGCCCGGAAGAAATCGACGATGTCCCAGGTACACATTCTTCTTACAATTAGCCAAATATATACTGTCGGTATCGTCCAAACAGTGCATGCATGCGCGGTATCCCTTGTTTGTCTGTCCTGAAAGGTTACTAAGAGCAGGCCAATCATTGATGGTCACGAACAGCAACGCCTTTAGGTCAAATTCTTCCCCCATGTGCTCATCCCACGCACGTACACCTGTTCCATTCCACAGTTGTAAGAGTTCTTCAACTAATGGCCTTAGGTACACATCAATGTCGTTGCCGGGTTGCTTAGGGCCTTGGATGAGCACTGGCATCATAATGAACTTCCGCTTCATGCACAACCAAGGAGGAAGGTTATACAAACATAGAGTCACAGGCCAGGTGCTATGGTTGCTGCTCTGCTCCCCAAAAGGATTAATGCCATCTACGCTTAGACCAAACCATACGTTCCTTGTGTCATCTGCAAACTCCTTCCCGTACTTTCTTTCGATTTTTCTCCACTGCGACCCGTCAGCGGGTACTCTCAACTTTCCGTCTTTCTTACGGTCTTCTCTGTGCCATCGCATCGCCTTGGCATGCTCTTTGTTTTGGAACAAACGTTTCAACCGTGGTATTATAGGAGCATACCACATCACCTTGGCAGGAATCTTCTTCCTGGGGCGCTCGCCCTCGACATCACCAGATTCATCGCGGCTGATCTTATAGCGCAATGCACAGCATACTGGGCAAGCGTTCAAATCCTCGTACTCACCGCGGTATAGGATGCAATCATTAGGGCATGCATGTATCTTCTGCAGCTCTAACCCTAGAGGGCAGACAGCCTTCTTTGCTTCGTACATACTCTCGGGGAATTCGTTGTCCTTTGGAAGCATATTCTTTATCATTACCAGCAACTTTCCAAATCCCTTGTCAGATACACCATTCTCTGCCTTCCATTGTAGCAATTCCAGTGTGGTGCCCAGCTTTTTCTTGTCACCTACGCAATTCGGGTACAAATTTTTTTTGTGATCCTCTAACATGCGCTGCAACTTCTTCTTCTCCAAATCACTTGTGCAGTTTCTCTTTGCATCGGCAATGGCCCGACCTAGATCATCAACGGGCTCATCCGATGCCTCTTCTTCAGCTTCTGCCCGCATTGCCGGCTCAGCTTCTTCCTGCATTACCGGCTCAGATTCTTCCCTCATTGTTGTATCATCGTATTCAGGGAACCCATGGCCAGGATAGCTGTCGTCGTCCTCTTCTTCTTCATTGTCTTCCATCATAACCCCTCTTTCTCCATGCTTGGTCCAAAAAATATAGTGGGGCATGAAACCGGACTCAAACAGATGGACGTGAATGGTTCTTGACGTAGATTAATTGTGACCATTCTTACAGCCAACACATGGACAAGGCATGAAACCATTCGCCCGCTTGTTTGCCTCAGCCGCAAGCAGAAAAGTACGCACGCCATTAATGAACTCGGGAGAGCATCGGTCATCGTACATCCATTGCCGGCTCATCTTCAATACACAACACTGAAAACACCAAATTAATACAATACATAAAGTTCATACATAAAGATCATACAACACTTAAATGCAATAAAAAAATAACTCTCTAGCTAAAGAATTTAAATGCAACAACAAATGCGATCAAGATCGCAACTAAGGTAACAATTGATGCAACAGCATAATGATGCCAAGCCTCACTATGAATGGCATATTTTCTAATCTTTCTAATCTTCAAGCGCATTTTCTCCATCTTAATCTTGTGATCATCGATGACATCGGCAACATGCAACTCCAATTCCATCTTCTCCCCCTCAATTCTTTTCAATTTTTCCTTCAAATCCTCGTTTTCTCTTTCAACTAAATTTAACCTCTCGACAATAGGGTTGGTTGTAATTTCCGGTTCAACTACCTCCTACATACAAATATCTATGTAAACTTGATGGTCATAATTTGTCATAAACATGAAATGCAATGAATAGTTTTAAAAGAGAATATACCACATCCGAATCATAACCCGGACGAGGGCTGACAGGGACGGATATCAAAACCATGGAACTATGTATAACAAACAACGTATGGGTAAGATAATTATACGAGTAACTATATATCCAAATCACACAAACTTCAATTTTTTATATAAAAATTCATGAACAAGAGGCTCACAACAAGGTGGTGCCGGCGACGGGACGTTGCGAGCGATCGACGGTGGTTACGACGGAGATTCAGAAGGTACTAAGTAAACCACACCTACATATGCAAACTAAGTGTTATTTTGACCTCAAATTGCATATAAATCAAATACTAGCACATATATATAATTCCTCCCAAATTACTAAACTCAAAAATCAATCACTATATAAAGCATTGCACGAGATAATCTAGCAATGAGAGATGAAAGGACAAAGATGCTAACCTTTCTGATCATTTGAATGAATGGGGGCGTTCAAATCTTGACAAATTTTGGGCAAAATGTGTGATGAGCTTGAGAGGAAGAGGGAAAAGAACAGAGAGTAGAGGGGAAAGGGGAAGAACAGAGTGAGCTCGGGTGGACGAAGGGTCTATGTAGGACGACCTTTAGTACCGGTTCGTGATACGACCCGGTACTAAAGGTGCTGGAGGGGCCCCAGACTGACAACATCCTCCCACCACTCACTTTAGTACCGGTTCGTGGCACGAACCGGTGCTAAAGGTTTGCCACGAACCGGTGCTAATGAGAGCGGCCGGCTAGCTGTTGGAACCGACACTAATGCACACATTAGTGCTGGCTCAAATTCAAACCGGCACTAATGTGCTTCACATTTGATGCTTTTTCTACTAGTGGCGATGGTCTTTTCGTACCAATCTATCCCCCTAGGAGCATGCGCGTGGTACTTTGTTTCGATGACTAATAGATTTTTGCATTAAGTATGTGAGTTCTTTATGACTAATGTTGAGTCCATGGATTATACGCACACTCACCCTTCCACCAATGCTAGCCTCTCTAGTACCGCGCAACTTTCACTGGTGCCTTGCACCCACCTTTTACCTTCCTCAAAACAGCCACCATCCCTACCTATTATGGCATTCCCATAGCCATTCCGAGATATATTGCCATGCAACTTCCACCGTTCAATTTTATTATGACACGCTCCATCATTGTCATATTGCTTTGCATGATCATGTAGTTGACATCGTATTTGTGGCAAAGCGACCATTCATATTTTTTTATACATGCCGCTCTTGAGTCGTTGCACATCCTAGTACACTCCTAGAGGCATTCATATAGAGTCATATCTTGTTCTCGTATTGAGTTGTAAGTAAATAAAAGTGTGATGATCATCATTATTAGAGCATTGTCCCATATGAGGAATGGATGATTGAGACTATGATTCCCGCACAAGTCGGGATGAGACTCTGGGAAAAAAGAGAAAAGAGAGAAGGGGCAATGTTACTATCCTTTTTCCACACTTCTGCTTCAAAGTAGCACCATGATATTCATGATATAGAGTTTGCTATGTTGTCACTTTCATATACTAGTGGGAATTTTTCATTATAGAACTTGGCTTGTATATTCCAATGATGGGTTTCCTTAGATTTCCCTAGGTCCTTGTGAGCAAGCAAGTTGGATGCACACCCACTTAGTTTCTTTTTGAGCTTTCATAAACATATAGCTCTAGTGCATCTGTTGCATGGCAATCCCTACTCACTCACATTGATATTTATTGATGGGCATCTCCATAGCCCGTTGATATGCCAAGTTGATGTGAGACTGTCTCCTTCTTTTTGTCTTCTCCACAACCACCATATTCTATTCCACCTATAGTGTTATATCCACAGCTCACACTCACATATTATGTGAAAGTTGAAAAGCCTTGAGAACATCAAAAGTATGAAACATTTGCTCGGCTTGTCATCGGGGTTGTGCATGATTTAAATACTTTGTGTGATGAAGATGGAGCATAGCCATACTATATGATTTTGTAGGGATAGCTTTCTTTGGCCATGTTATTTTGAGAAGACATGATTGCTTTATTCTAACATCCCAAATTTTCAATTTGAAATGTTATACATAGGTCATTCATGCATATCATACTTTATTGCATTTCATTTTGCGATCCTTGAAATCCTAAGCAACTCAAGGACCCTCGGAGAGAGTTGGGGATTTTCCTAGTTCTCATATTTGAACTTTTCTCAAATGTTGAAACAAGGATCACATTGGTTTTAATTATTTTTCTCTCTGAAAATATTTCATATTAAAATTATATGAGAGGAGATAGTATGAATTCTCCAGAATAAATGAAATATTGGAGTAAAAAATTTAAATCAAATAGGATTTTTTAATTGGGTTTTATCGCTATTTTATTTGAATTAGGAAAAATATGCGTTTTTCAAAATTGTATTAGAGGCCCAAATAAATGTTCACTTTGTCCAGTATACTTTTAGAGCACGGGGAAAATTTATTTCGGGATTATTCAAGTCAGTTTCGTATTTCTTTTCTTCGTTTTTCTACGCGTTGGGATATTTTCTAAAAAAAGAAAAGAAAAAATGGTAACCTACCTAACCGGGGCATGCCCGACTAGGACACCGCATCACCCAAGCCGTCCCATCCCACCGAAGCCTGCACCGCGCCAGCCCTAACCCTAGCCGCCGCCCGTGCCGCCACTAGAGCCGCCGCCGCCGCACCACGCCGCCGTTCCGTCGCATCGCCGTCCCGCCACCCGCGCCGCCGCCGACCCGCGACCTGCCGCCACCGTTGCCGACCTCCCCGAAGGTAGCGCCGCCGCCGTCGCCGGTTTTCGCGAGAAAACCGTTTGTTTTTTCGGTCCGTTTAGTTTTTTTTAGAAACCCTAGATCTGTTTTTTTATAGATCGGTTCGGTTGTTCTGTCGGTTTATTTATTTTCCGGACGTTCGTCCATACGTTCGTTTTAACAAACGCCGTTCATCCGTCAGCCGCAGACAGCGAACGTTCGTTCGTTAGCCTGTTCGTCATTTTTTCTTTTTCCAGGGTTTTCCCGCGATTATTTCCGATCACGATTTCTGCCCTGGTTTTGCTTTTAGTTTATCTTTTCGCTCGTTTATTGGAATCAGGCGATTCAAGCGCCTAGATCTTCGTCTCGAAGCCCTCGTTCTGTTTAACCAACTTGAACAAGATTTTGGTACTGTAAAATTGGACTTTAGTCTAGATTAGTAATCAGATCTTGTTTCTTTCGTAGTTTGAGTTTCGTTGCTCCGTTTGATTTGATTCTTTTTGCAAGCCAGAGTTCTTCAGTTAAACTTTCTGGTTAGATCTTTTTATTTGAGTTTTCTCCGTGCATCATTGCTTGATTGCTTATGTATGCTATTGTTTGTTTGCGATAGAACGCCCGGAGTGCGAAGCATGCTACTACGAGTCTTTAGGATTTGCAGATCGTCAGCAAGGCAAGTAACACTTTGATCATACCCCTTTATCACCCAGTTTTTATGCATTAGTTTCAACCCTCACACATTGCAAGAGTAGGATCTCTTAACATGTGGGTCTGGGAAGTAGATGATGAGGTAGAACCTATTACCTGTTTTATTATCAAACCCCTGAGATTTACTTCTACGTTATGCTTATATTGCAATGCTATGCTCATAGATATGGATTGGGTTTGAGTGTATCCATGACAGATGAGAGTTGTTAATTAATGGTTCAACTTAAGGTGTCAACTTTAATACATATCTGGGTGGATTGCTTGTGGGCACCTGGAGAATCCAGTGTTATCCTAGGATATCCCAGAGTACCCGTGTGATCATCCTGGGGTCCGCCACCCAGGCTAAAGGGATCATAAGATTATTCATTCTAGAAACTTCCGCGTGCAGCCACAAGCCATTATGGGATCTGGCATAGGTGACTATGTTGCATGACCTCTTTCAGTGGTGGGCTAGCAGATGTAGGGGAAAGTAGGTGTAACTATCCACCCAGAGTAAAGAGTTAGTGTTTCTAAAAGACTGTGTCTCTGTCATCCATTTCTCAAACACCATGTTGTGCGAGAAATCCAACGGAGGAGATCGAGTCTTGTGGGGAAAAGTGCGCAAACTTCTGCAGAGTGTACAAACTAATCATGGTTAGCTGTGTCCCCGGTTATGGACATCTTGAGTATCCGGTTCTTGGATTATCATATGGATCACATCACTCTAAATTAATTTGTTGGGTTGATAATTACTTTTAATTGGGATTGAGTTGGATGAACCTTCTCAATGATGTTTCAACTACCATGATAGTTAAATAAAATATATTCCTTTGTTGTAGGGAAAAATTGGCTTTTCGCAAAACATATTAACCATATAGCCTCCACCAGCCATATATGCATGTAGTGGTAGCATTTATCTATTCATTGCTCTACTGTGTTACATTGCCAACATATTCCATGTGCTGACCCATTCTTGGGTTGCAACGTATCATGTTGTAGACTTTTCAGACGAGGAGTAAGGTTCGGTAGGTCATTGTCGTGCACTCAGCTATCCCATTGGAGTTGATGGACTCACTTTATCTTCCAAGCCTTCCGCTGTTATCGTATTAGATGGCCTTAAGCCATATTTATTATATTAAGTTCTCTCTTGAGACATTCGATGTAATAAGTGTGTGATTGCTACTCTGTTATAAATCCTTCAAGTACTGTGTGTGTCAGCATTATCGATCCAGGGATGACACTGAAGCACAAAGACATGACCGTTTGAGGTCGGGTCGCTACAAGATGGTATCAGAGCACACGCTGAATGTAGGACATAACCACTAAGAAAAGCCATTGGCCACTTTTATCTACTCATTTCTGGCTCCTCTCCATTTTGCAGTCTTTAGGATGGCGGACTCAAGGAACAAGTTTGCACAACCGAATGAAGACACACCCTTTGGACGACACTTGAAGGAAGTCAGTAGGTAACTGAACAGTGGAATACCAAGCTTCATCGGGACCTATACCGCCACTTTACCAGAAGAGGAGCGCTGGATGATTCGAGTTCAAGTTCCAGGAAGGACGTTCACGCCAATCACTAAACCCATAGGGTTTTCCTTTGATGCACCAACCTCGAGTCTAGGCAAGAGTATGTCAGCCCATATTCCTATAGGATGCATCGGCGAAGTATACCACAAGTAGCTTAAGGACACTATCTACCAGATATGTGGGCGCCGAGATGAGCAATGGGAGATGATCAGCACCAGGAAGGATAGGTCCATTGCAACATTCATCCAGGAATTAAACCATCACATTTGTCACCAGGAGAACCAGATGTGCGCAAGCATGATAGATTTGAAGAAGGCGATGACCAGGATCACGGAGCTAGAAGAGGAGCTTAAGTCTACACGCGATGGATATGAGGAGGAAATGGTGATACTTGTGGAGAGGAATGACGACATGACAAGGAAGCTAGGAGTTTTCATGGGAGACCCCGCGCCAGGAGGAGAAGACGACGAACCTAAGGAGATTCGTTCTAAAGACTACATCATCATCAACGACACTGACTCCGACCCTGATAGTAGTGATGATGACTATGAAGACAAAGCTGGAGCGTATATCATGCAGTCTTGCACCGATCAAAATTTCTAGCAGACCACCATACTATTAGTAGTATTCCCCCATGTAAATATTAGTAGTCCGAGCACTATAATGACAGTTAGATCGATTGTATGCCCTTCCTTGATTGATTGAGTGATATGATATGATTGTGTTTGTCTCATGTGCATAGGGGTAGTGCTTTCTCATTAGACCTCATTCTATTCTAATATCTTCCCTCTAAACACATCAGATGCCTTCGAGACGTGACCATGGTTTTGCTTTCCCACCGGAGCTCACTCAGTTGATCCAGCAGCAGAATGCCTTGATGCAATCGTTAGTTCAGAATCAAGGCAACAATAACAACAACAACAACAACAACAACAACAACAACAACAACCCTCCACCACCACCACCAGTCGACAACTTAGCCCATTTTCTGAGGTTGCAGCCGCCGGTGTTTTCCAGTAGCACCGAGCCAATAGTTCCTGATGATTGGCTGTGCAGGATTGGAAGAGATCTGACCACCGCAGGTTGCACAGATGCTGAGAAGGTGCGTTTTGCCGCACACCAATTGGATGGACCAGCAGCCTCATGGTGGGATAATTACACAGCCACTTTTCCTATAGCCAATGTCACTTGGGAGCAGTTTCAGCAAGCATTCCGCACAGCCCATGTCTCAACTGGAGATATGAGCATGAAGAAGCGTGAGTTTCGCAACTTACGCCAAGGGAACCGTACTGTGGGGCAGTACATGGAGGAGTTTAGTATGTTATCCTGCTATGCCCTAGATGATGTGGCCACAGATGCCGCGAAGCAGGAGAAGTTTATGGAAGGACTGAATGATGAGATGAGTATGCAGTTAATGGTGGCAACATTTAACAACTACCAGGAGTTGGTAGATAAAGCTCTCATGATTGAAGGGAATCAGCAGCAGATAGAGAGCCGCAAGAGGAAATATGGACAAGCGAAGTATAATTCAGGAGCTCAGCAGAAGCCTTGCTTTACCCTAAACTCAGGAGGGCTTACCCATAACCATGGAGGCCACACTCACAATGGAGGAAGTTCTCATAATTATAATGGCCCAAAGAATAGGAATGGGAATGGAGCAAGCAGCAATCAGAACCGCTCCAATCCAGCCACACCCGCCAAGAGGTACCTAAGCCACGTTACTTGTTTCAAGTGCGGGAAGACTGGACACTATGCCACTAAGTTCCCTGAGCGAAGAACGGAAATGGTAATGGGAGCTTTGGGAAGAAGCCCAATCCATTTAACAAAGGGAAAGTGAACCACATGAACGTGGAGGAGGTTGAAGAGCAACCAGATGCAGTTATTGGTAAGTTTTTAGTTAAGTCGTTTACTGCAGTCGTTCTTTTCGATACTGGTGAATCGCATTCATACATATCAAGGGGATTTGTGGATAAGTATAAGTTGCCCACTAAAGTTCTTAGGACACCTATTCTAGTAACCTCACCCGGAGTTGAGTATATGGCAAGCAGTGGATGTTTTCAGATGCCATTATCCATAGATAGTCATGTTTTCCCCTCTGACTTGATAATTCTAGAGTCGCAAGGATTGGATGTGATACTAGGAATGGATTGGCTGTCGATGTATGGAGGAAACATCGATTGTGATAGTAAGTCGATTTTGCTCACTACACTGGAGGGAAAAAGGATCAAGTATGTATACCGGCAAGCGCCGAGGAGGACCCAAGTAAATTCTCCCACGGGAGTTGTTCAGGAGGAAGTGCCTGTTGTGAAGGATTACCCAGATGTTTTTCCAGAGGAGTTACCAGGCATGCCGCCAGATCGAGACATCGAGTTTTTGATAGAGTTGTTGATAGGCACCGGGCCTATATCAAGGAGACCATACCGGATGCCCGCGAATGATCTGGAGGAGATCAAGAAACAAATTAAGGAGTTATTGGAGAAAGATTACATCCAACGGAGTTCATCACCATGGGGAACCCCAATGCTATTGGTTGAGAAGAAGGATAAGTCTCTGAGAATGGTTGTTGATTAACGGGCATTGAATGAAGTGACAATCAAGAACAAGTACCCACTGCCGATGATCAATGATCTGTTTGACCAGCTGCAAGGAGCAAAAGTGTTTTTGAAGATCGACCTGCGATCAGGTTACCACCAGCTGAAGATTCGAGAGAAGGATATACCCAAAACAGCCTTCACCACAAGGTACGGGCTATATGAGTATACGGTTATGTCATTTGGATTGACTAACGCCCCTGCCTATTTCATGAGTATGATGAATAAGGTGTTCATGGAGTTCTTGGATAAGTTTGTCATGGTGTTTATTGATGATATTTTAGCATAATCAAAGAATGAAGAGGAACACAAGGAGCATTTGCGTTTAGTTCTCGAAAAACTCAGAGAACATCAGTTGTATGCCAAGTTTAGCAAATGCGAGTTTTGATTGAAGGAAGTTGGATTTCTTGGACATGTTATATCAGGAGAGGGTATAGCCGTGGATCCTACCAAGGTTCAGTCTGTCACGGAGTGGTTGGCACCCACTTCAGTTGGAGAGATCCGCAGTTTTCTTGGACTAGCAGGATATTACTGGATATTTATTGAGAATTTCTCTAAAATTGTGAAGCCCATGACGGAGTTGCTGAAGAAGCACACCAGGTTCAAATGGACAGAAGAATGTGAGGCCAGTTTCCAGGAGTTGAAGAAACATCTGACCATAACCCCATTGCTGATTCTGCCAGATATACGCAAGGATTTCCAAGTGTATTACGATGCATCTCGCTTAGGACTTGGAGGAGTATTTATGCAAGACGGAAGAGTTGTTTCATATGCCTCACGACAACTTCGACCGCATGAGTTGAATTATGCCACGCATGACTTGGAGTTAGCAGCAGTAGTGCATGCACTCAAGACCAGGAGACATTTTCCTATTGGGAACCATTGTGATGTGTACACGCACTACTAGGAAAAGGGCTATAGATGATATGGCCACTAATGGCGCACCAGACATGTGGTGCGCCACTACTATATAGTAATGGCGCACCATGAGTTGGTGCGCCATTAGTGTGGTAGACACTAATGGTGCACCAGACACAAGGTGCGCCATTAGTAACAATTTTTTTTATTTTTCTAAAAAGACTAATGGCGCACCAGGGAAGAGTGCACCATTACTAGTTTAACTAGTAATAGCGCACCACCAGCATAGTGCCCACTACTATTTTTTTGCAAAACTACTATAATGGCGCACCTCAAGCCGACGACCCACCGCACCCTCCCCGCTCCACCGCCGCCGACGACCAACCGCACCCTCCCCCGCTCCACCGTCGCCGACGACCCACGGCACCCTCCCCCGTTCGCCGTCGACACCCCGCACCTTCCCCCGCTCCACAGTCGCCGATGACCCCACGCATCCTCCCTCGCTCCACCGTCGACACCCCGCACCATCCCCCGCTCCACAGCCACCGATGACCCCCCGCTTCCTCCCCCGCTCCATCGTCACAAATGAATGCAACTAAAAATCCAAAAAAAAATTAATTTGATTATATTTTCAAATAACAAATTGGAGGATATTTTCAAATAACAAATTTAATGAATGCAACAAAAAATAATAAAAAAATTTGATGATATTTTTTTATATTCATAAATATTTTCAAATAACAAATTTGATGATATTCTTTAAAAAATTATTACTATTTTTATAAAAATTTATTACTGTTTCATATTCATATTCATTTTCTAAAAAATTATTAGATGCAACATAAAATAATAATAAAAAACTTACTTATGGCGCACCGTTGGCTGGTGCGCCATTGCTATCTAAAAAAACATTACTTATGGCGCACCGCTCGGGGGTGCGCCATTGCTATAAAAAACATACTAATGGCGCACCACTCGGGGGTGCGCCATTAGTAATCTTCTCCCCTAGCTAATTCGCCCGATCCCTTCGTCCCTCCCTCGCCAGATCCACTTCCCCCCTCACTCCACACCCGCTCCGACGACCCCCGCGCCCCGCCTCGCCGTTTCGGTCCTCGCCGCCGACGGCCTGCCGCCATGACTGCCAGCCCCCAGAGCACTAGGAGGAGGAGGCCCGCGTCCACCAGGAGAGGAGGCCCGAGCACTTCTTCTTCCTCCGCTCGCCGTCGCCATCGCTGCTCCCCATCTCGCCGTCGCCATCGCGGTGAGCTCCTCCCTCGCCCCCTTTCCCGTTTCGAGTTAGATGTCGTAGGATGCCGACTCCATCGTGCCCGAACCCTACTGCTGATGCGCGGCATACGGCCTCGCCGCGCGCCGGGCTTCCTTCTGCTGCACGCGCGCCGGGTTTCCTTCTGTTGCTCGCGCGCCACGCCCGGCCGCGCCTCTGAAGTCCCTGGTCGCGAGTCCCGCCTCACCTGGCCGGTAGCCCTGTGCCCATGCCCGCCTTCCCCTGACCCCAGGCCATCCCTTGCTCGCGCTGGCCGCCCTCTTCCTCACGCCCGCTCGTCAACACCGAGTGTTGCTGCTGCCGCTGCTTGTCGAAGCTGCTGTTGCCTGCGCCTGCGGCCGGCCGGGCTGCCCTGCTGCTCGCTGATGCCGCTCTCCTCTCCTCCTAACTGCTGCTGCATTTCAGTGACTGAGATTTTCTTCTAATTTAGTTAGTTAGTCTAATTAGTTAGTTTAGTTTAGGCACTACTTTAGTTAGTTAGTCTAATTAGTTAGTTAGTTAGTCTAATTAGTTAGTCTAATTAGTTAGTTAGTTAGTCTAATTAGTTAGTTAGTTAATCAGTTAGTTAGTCTAGTTAGTTAGTTAGTTAATTAGTTAGTTTAGGCTCCTTGTTTAGGGACTAGTTTAGTTAGTTAGTCTAATTAGTTAGTTTAGTTTAGGCACTAGTTTTGTTGCCCTGTGTGTCTATTTCAGTGACTGAGATTTTCCTCTAGTTCCCAGGAGAAAAGAATTTGTAAATGCACAATTTACCTGATTAAATGGCCTCCTCCTCTACTCTGCTGCTTACCCAAATACATGTGCATGGGGTAGTGGCGCCTTGAGTAGCGGAGTGTCAAAGGCTTCTTGTATTTTTCTGCTGTGTATTTCTACATATGCTCCTTTCCTTTAAACCTCCTCTGTTGCTTGCTGAAATAGTGATTAAGGAGTTATGTCAGTTTTGTTTTGTAACTAGAAGACCAAAGTGTGTTACTCACCTGGGATCTTAACTGCTAATTTTGTAATATTCCTTATATTGAAATCGAACATGATGGTGCTACTTGATATTTTTGAGACATGGCATCTCCCATGACTGAATCAGCAACAAGGGGAGTTGATTCCATTTCTTGGTTTATGTAAGAATTTAATGGACCTAGGACTAGTTAAGTATATGCTTGGGCTTGTGGTTGAATGCTACCGTAGTCCTAGCCATGTATTTTCAGAATTGAGCTAAAGATTTGGGGGGTAGTATTTCTCATTTTAGAGCACCTTTGCTGGATGTATTTTACAACAGCTGTTGGAATCAAAACAGTGCTTGTGGGTTGTCCTGTTAAGTTGAGTGAGTCATTAGAGGGCAGATAGAGTCACCCACACCAATTAATGTTTATGAAGAAGAAGAATAAACCTGCTGCTACTGCTGTTATGCCTGTGTTCACTTCTGCTGCTGTACTTGTGATGATGTTGTACTTGTGATGATGCTACTTGTGATCTTCTGAAATGACCCATTGGCGACTTCATTACGCGGGGATAATGATTTTGCAGGTACCCCGAGAGGCCCTTGAGTTTACTGGAATGTCGATTAACTTCTGTTCCGGCAAATTCGGGTACTCCATATGTCCTATTTTCAGCAAAGGTCATGCTGAAATTTTCTGTGAATTTAAGCATGACTTTGCTAAAAATAGGACATATGGGGTACTTGCGACTAATGCATGGGCCGGGGTATCTTAGTACTATTAAGTAGGATCAACTGCCTCTTGTGTTATACATATAGAAGTGTGATATCAACTCATAGTTATTACTAATGTCAGTTTCTCGTCATCGATAAACCCTAATCTGGTAGGATGACCTACTAAAAAAGCCCATACCACATATTCTATTTGGATGGCCCTGCTAACCCTTGACCATAAATACTTGAGATGGATGTAGCAGGCTTAAAGAAAGAAATGTTTTTAGGCCAACTCCACTGGGCCTGGCTGTAAATGCACAAGTGTGCATGACTAACAATATTCTATTGTAAAGCTAAACAGGAAAGAGGAACCACTCATCCTAACCATTTCCTCTCAAAATTACCACTTCACTTCTTACTACTGAAAATCTTAGACCATCTCCATTCACCAATAGCTCAAACCAGTTCGAAGGGCGTGTTTTCACCACATTGTGGATTATCTTATTGGACCCAACGCAAGAGATGATGTAGTTTTGAATTATGAACATAGGATATGTCGTCATCGTACGACGAAAGTCTCCCGGGGGAGTGCGGCTGGTGCCACGATGATCGAGGTCTATGCGACATGCCTCACCTGGACGATGATCGGCGCTTTAGCATTAAGCTCGAGGAGACCTTCGAAGTTGAAATGGTGCACAACGACGACAAGTGTTATTTTCATAATTAAGCATAACTTCAACTATTTCAACGTGTAATTTTCATCTTTTACAATTCGAGTATAGCTTATCCCATGCCATGCAAGACGCTATGTCTTGGAGAGGATGGATTTTGAAGACCATGAAATTTCTGAAACAAAGAAAATTCACCTATGGACTCATCACGATGTGGATTTTGAAGCAAATTTATATAATTCTGGGAGCGTAACCCATTTTGGTTGCAAAAATTGGGAAGCATTTTGCAAGATGTATGGTTTTGATGAGGGTATGCTTGTCACCATGGATCTTGGTGATCCTAAAATCGAGCAAGACAATATGGACATTTGGGTCCTTGTTGATACGCCTCCAATTCTACCGCTATGTGAGTTTCTCAAACATAGTTATTAGCTAATTTATATTGTTTATTTCAAAATAGTTGACAACTTATTTCCATTGATAGCTTATTTTTATTATTCAAAGAATGTGCGGGAGATGGTAGACGAAACCCACTACACCGATGGCTCCGAATTAACAACTTACAAGGAGAAAAATCATCTAGTCGGATTTTGTACTGACATTGAGAATGACAATATCTACAATCCAACTCCTCAACATTATGGTCAATGTGTGCCACTAGTGCATCTGTTCAACTACGATAACTACCATGGGGATACCCTGGTAAGATTTTTTACTATTATGACATCCGTGCATCTTTTGCATACTTCTAAAACTAGTACATCATTGCTAACTATGAAGTTATTACTATGTTTTTCAACAGATAATCCCAGAGAATTGTGTGCCTCATTTGATCTATCAGAAAGGTAGTCTTAATGTTTTGAACATAAAGCCAGGTCATCCTACGAATCTCAACTATCCATACGAGATTTCTAAAAGAAGTGGAGACATGAAAATCAAAGGATGGAAAAAATGTATGGACAGTCGTAAGGAGGTTCTTGGAAGCAAAAGGAAGCGAAGCGCAAGAATTGGAGACAGGATGATCTCCATTCTCCATAATGTAGAGTCAGGGTCTATATTGTTTTATGCTATTTTACCTTAAATAGGGTATTTAGGTCCTGCCTAATACTGATGATCATGTGCTAAGAACAATTAAGTAGGGTTGGTTCGATGACTATCAAGATGATGATCGTATGACTTGTTATTAATAACGAGTAGAAGTTGTACGATGATGATTAGTATGACTTGTTAGGATTAGTATTACTTCCGACAAACTCGCTACTCGCGGTCTTGAGACTTGTAATGTTCTATCTTTGTTCGGTCTTTTGAATTCGGAGACTAATACGATGAATTGTATTCGGAGACTAATCTTCTATTGTATTCGATGAATCTGCTGTTGTTGTGTGGTGCTAGCTATATTCTGTCAAATAATATATTTTGTAACCTGTGAAAATATCAGAAAAGAAAAAATCCCTAATATTCATACTAGTGGCGCACCACCACATAGTGTGCCATTAGTAAGCCAGAGCACACTAATAGCGCATCATCCACCAGTGCGCCATTAGTATGCCAAAGCACATGGGTAAATATGGCCCCCTGGGAGGCATACTAATGGCGCACCGTGGGCTATAATAATGGCGCACTGCATGGTGCGCCATTAGTATACTAGATACTAATGGCGCATGTAACGCCCCGAGACCGATGTGCCAGGTGTCTTCCAGTTATTCGCTGTTGTTGCCATGTCATTTGCATCATGTTGCACTTCATCATGTCATCATGTGCATTGCATCATCATGTTTTTCAAAACTTGCATCCGTCCGGGTTCTCCCAGTTCCTTCCATTGTCCGTTCTGAGCCCAAACACACTTGCACGCGCCCGCGGTATGTCCGAAATATTATTTTATAAGTGGCCGGAAAATTTTCTCGGAATGGGATGAGATTTGACTTGTGGTCTTATTATAGTGTAGATAGACCGCCTGTCAAATTTCATCGCATTCGGAGTTCGTTTGACGCCCCAACGGTTAACTATAGCGACAATATAGTCGGTCTTTTCGTCGTACGTTTTCGGTCTCCGAAAACAGTTGCCGGTCTGCACTCCTCTCCTCTCATCTCAGGCCAACCTCTCTTCACAGCCCACTAGCCCACCTATCTAACCCCCCTCCGCTCCGGGTCATCCGATCGAGATCGAACGGCTCCGAAACGGACTAAAACCCCCAACCCTAGCTCCTCCTGCTATATATAGCAGCCCCCTTGCCATTTTGGGCCTTCCCCTTCCTCCTCCTCGAAATCCGCGCCCCCAATCATCAGCCAGCCGCCTCCCACCTCCTCTCCTCAATTTCTGGCGCCGGCCACCCCTCCAGCGCCACATGGCGGGCTCCTAGTGGCCAGCCGCCGCCACGCAGACGCCCGTGGCCAGTGGCAAGCCGCCACGTCGCCTCCCCGTGCCCTCCACCGCATCGCGGCCTGCCAGGCCCGGCCGCAGCCCGCCGACGGATCCCGCTCGCCCCCCGCCCCCCCCCACCCCCCCCCCCCCCCCCCCCCCCCCGCGCCTGGATCGGACAGCGCCCGATCTCCATCGCCGCCATCTTGCGCTCGCCGGCCACCGGAGCCTCGCCGCCGACGAGCACCTCGACCCCAGGCCGGACCTCCCTTCGCCGCCCCATGCCCTTCCCTTTCTCCTTCCTCCCCTCACCAGCTCTCTCCCTCCCTCTGTTTGCCACAGGAAACCGCCGCCGCCTCCATGGACGAGCTCCACCTTGCCGGATCCTGCATCCTCGAGCACCGTCGACCACCTGTGTCACCGGATCTGGAACACCCGTCCTCGGATCCATCCATCCCCGACCTCGCCGGAGCTCTTCCCTGCCGCGCCATCGTTCCACATCGCCGGCAGGCGCCGCCGCGCCTGGTTCTGCCTCTGCATCGAGCAGAGGAGGACGGCGACCCCCAGCACCATTCGCCTCCGCGCGTGGGCCAGCCGGGCCATGCGAGGCCCAGTCCCGCGCCAGCGCCAGGAGGGCCCAGCCTCCTCCGCGGCCTGCCCGCACCGCGCCATGCGCCCCAGGCTCAGATGGGTTTGGCCCAATGTGAGTAGCCCCTTCTAGCCCCTGTGCACTGTTGGGTCTGTCTCAGATATGGCCCAGTGGATGTTTTTTTCTTGGTTCTGCGATTTGTCTATTTACCAGGGTTTTATAGATTTGCAGAAAAACCCTTGGACTTCATGCATATAATAACTCACCAACCGTGCATCGGTTTAAAATGAATTATATATGAAACTTGCTCAGAATTTTGTCTAGTTTAATAATATGTAACTTTCATCCATGTTTAAAATGTCTAAAATGATGTTTGTTTAAATTTGCTCCTATGCCATGCTAAAATGATTTAATTCATAACTATTTAACCGTAGCTCTGCATTAAATAATCTTTATATGTTTTTGGGGTAGAATTTTGCCTAGTTTAACATGGTGGCCTCACTTTGCATGTCATACAACTCTAAAATTGTGTTTAGGGCAGATCAGTACCAAACTTAATATATGCATATGGGGATTTTCCGGAATTTGTTGTTCGTTGTTTCCGGCCTCATTTAACCTTGACTAGATAGGTAGTTTTCATTTGCTTCACTCTCTTGCCATGCTAACAACATTTAATATTGTCTGGGTACATAAACGAGACCGAACTAAATAACTTGTTGTGGTGTTTCTTCAATATGCAACCCGTTGCATATTGAGCTCCACTTAATTTGTAGTTTTGGTTGTTGCACTTTGCCTTGCCATGCCTCATTAAACCGGACATGCATCATACTTGATTGTGCATCATGCCATGATTATGTGTTGGTTGTTTACTAGGTGGTTTGCTCTTTTCCGGTGTTGCTTCTTCGGGTTGGTTCCGATAACGTCGAGTTGTGAGGATTCGTTCGACTACGTCCGTATGTCTTCTTCATGGACTCGTTCTTCTTTCTTGCGGGATTTCAGGCAAGATGATCATACCCTCGAAATCACTACTATCTTTGCTATGCTAGTTTGCTCGCTCTTTTGCTATGCCAATGCTACGATGCCTACCATTTGCTTGTCAGCCTCCAAAATTGCCATGTCAAGCCTCTAACCTACCTTGTCCTAGCAAACCGTTGATTGGCTAGGTTACCGCTTTGCTCAGCCCCTCTTATTGCGTTGTTAGTTGCAGGTGAAGATTGAAGTTTTGTTCCTTGTTGGGAACATGGAGATGTTGTTCCTTGTTGGAACATGTTTACTTGTTGGGATATCACAATATATTTTATTTAATAAATTCATCTATATACTTGGTAAAGGGTGGAAGGCTCGGCCTTATGCCTGGTGTTTTGTTCCACTCTTGCCGCCCTAGTTTCCGTCATATCGGTGTTATGTTCCCGGATTTTGCGTTCCTTACGCGGTTGGGCTATTATGGGAACCCCTTGACAGTTCGCCTTAAGTAAAGCTTTTCCAGCAATGCCCAACATTGGTTTTACCATTTGCCACCTAGCCTTTTCTTTTCCCTTGGGGGTCGCGCGCCCAAGGGTCATCATTATTTTACCCCCCCCCCCGGGCCAGTGCTCCTCTGAGTGTTGGTCCAACTTGTCAGCCGCCGGTGGCCACCAGGGGCAACTCTAGGCTGGCCTACCGGAAGTTTGGACGATCCGGTGTGCCCTGAGAAAGAGATATGTGCAGCTCCTATCGGGATTTGTCGGCACATTTGGGCGGTGTTGCTGGTTTAGTTTTACCCTGTCGAAATGTCTTGTTGTACCGGGATACTAAGTCTGATCGGAATGTCTCGGGAGGAGGTCTATTCCTTCGTTGACCGTGAGAGCTTGTGATGGGCTAAGGTGGGACACCCCTGCAGGGATTTGAACTTTCGAAAGTCATGCCCGCGGTTATGGGCAGATGGGAATTTGTTAACGTCCGGTTGTAGAAAACCTGAAGTTGACCGTAATTAAAATGAATCAACAGCGTGTGTAACCGTGATGGTCTATTTCCGGCGGAGTCCGGGAAGTGAACACGGTTGTTGGAGTTATGCTTGACGTAGGTTGCTATAGGATCACTTCTTGATCATACTTTTATCGACCATGCTTTGACTTCTCTTCTCGCTCTCATTTGCGTATGTTAGCCACCATATATGCTAGTCGCTTGCTGCAGCTCCACCTCATACCTTTACCTTACCCATAAGCTTAAATAGTCTTGATCGCGAGGGTGCGAGATTGCTGAGTCCCCGTGGCTCACAGATACTTCCAAAACCAGCTTGCAGGTGCCGATGAGTCCGTGCAGATGATGCAACCAAGCTCAGGAGGAGCTCGATGAAGATCTTGTCTTTTATGTTGTTTCGTTCTAGTTGATTAGTAGTGTGGCCCAGTTGGGGTTGATCGGGGATCTTTGTCGCATTTGGGGTTCTTCTTTTATTTTGGTTCCGTAGTCGGACCTTGATTGTGTTTGGATGTTGTAATGCTTTATTCATGTATTGTGTGAAGTGGCGATTGTAAGCCAACTATGTATCTCTTTCCCTTATGTATTACATGGGTTGTGTGAAGATTACCTCACTTGCGACATATGCCTTCAATGCGATTATGTCTCTATGTCGTGCCTCGACACGTGGGAGCTATAGTCGCATCGAGGGTGTTACAGCGCACCACAGCTGCGCCATTAGTAAAAATACTAATGGCGTGCTAGTAGTGGCACACCTGTAGTGCACCATTAGTAGGCAAAACAGGTGCACCACTAGTAGGCCTTTTCCTAGTAGTGACGGACCATAAGAGTTTGAAGTATATTTTCACCCAGAAGGAGTTGAACCTTAGACAGAGGAGATGGTTGGAGCTTATAAAGGATTATGACATGAAGCCGCATTATCACTCAGGAAAGGCCAATGTGGTAGCAGACGCTTTGAGCCAGAAAAGTTATGTCAATAATCTCTTAATGGGAGGGATGCCAAAGGAGTTAGCCAAGGATCTTAGGGAACTTCATTTGGAGATTGTTCCTAAAGGTTTTGTTGCAGCGATGGAAATTTAGTCTACATTCTTGGGAAAGATTCGTGAAGCTCAGATGGATGACCAAGAAATTGCCGATATAAAGGAGAAGATGAGTGAAGGCAAAGCCAAAGGTTTTCGTGAGGATGAGCACGACACCCTATGGTTTGAGGACCGTATATTTGTGCCCAACAATGCATAGATCAGGAAGTTGATATTACAGGAAGCTCATGACTCACCATACTCGATACACCCCGGAAACACCAAGATGTATTTGGATTTGAAGGAGCATTTCTGGTGGACTGGAATGAAGAAGGATATTGCTGAGTATGTAGCCGTATGTGATGTATGCCAGAGAGTGAAGGCAGAACATCAGAAGCCAGCAGGATTACTGCAGCCTATGCCGATACCCGAATGGAAGTGGGATAAGCTTGACATGGATTTTATCATCGGATTACCCAGGACACGATCGGGATATGATTCTATCTGGGTAGTAGTGGATCACTTGACGAAAGTAGCTCACTTTATCCCAGTGAAAACCACATATACTAGTGCGAAGTTTACCAAGATATACATGACCAGGATCGTATATCTGCATGGAGTTCCGAGGACCATCGTATCAGATAGAGGAACACAGTTTACTTCAAAGTTTTGGCATCACTTACACCAGACTTTGGGAACCAGGCTAGAGTTTAGTACAGCCTTTCATCCAAAGATTGATGGACAGACTGAGAGAGTCAATCAGATTTTGGAGCACATGTTGAGAGGTTGTGCGCTAGACTATGGATCTAGTTGGGATGATAATTTACCCTATGCGGAGTTCTCTTACAACAATAGCTACTAGGCCAGTTTGAAGTTGGAGACCGTCAGTTGTTTGGACCGGATTTAATCAAAGAATCTGAAGAGAAGGTTAAGCTGATTCGAGATAGACTGAAAGTAGCTCAGTGCAGGTAGAAGAGTTATGTCGACTCAGAACGCAAGGAGGTTGTATATGAAATCGGAGACAGAGTATATCTACGAGTGTCACCTCTGCGAGGAGTTAAGTGTTTTGGAGTTAAAGGAAAGTTAGCCCCGAGATTTGTAGGGCCGTACCGTGTTTTGGAACGCATGGAAGAGGTTGCCTACAAGTTGGAATTACCCAAAAGACTGTCAGGAGTACATGATGTGTTTCATGTTTCCCAGTTGAAGAAGTGCCATGCTGAGGTGGCCGATATTCCTCTAAGAGAAACAGTGCCCCTGGAAGAAATTCAGTTAGACAGTGATTTGACATATGAGGAGAAACCAGTCAGGATTCTCGAATTTGCCTGCCGAGTTACTCACAGCAAGATTATCACGTTTTGCAAAGTTTAGTGGAGCCACCATACCGAAGATGAAGCCACCTGGGAAAGAGAGGATGATCTACGCAAAGACCACACACACCTATTTTCTAGCCAATCCGAATCTCGAGGGCGAGATTCATCTTAAGGGGGGTAGGTTTGTAACATCCCAAAATTTCAATTTGGAATGTTATACATAGGTCATTCATGCATATCATACTTTATTGCATTTCGTTTTGCGATCCTCGAAATCCTAAGCAACTCAAGGACCCTCGGAGAGAGTTGGGGATTTTCCTAGTTCTCATTTTTCAACTTTTCTCAAATATCTAAACAAGGATCACTTTGGTTTTAATAATTTTTCTCTCCGAAAATATTTCATACTAAAATTATTTGATAGGAGATAATATGAATTCGTCAGAATAAATGAAATATTGGAGTAAAAATATTAAAATCAAATAAAGGATTTTTAATTGGGTTTTATCTCTATTTTATTTGAATTAGGAAAAATATGCGTTTTTCAAAATTCCATTAGAGGCCCAAATAAATGTTCACTTTGTCCACATATTTTTACAGGACGGGGAAAATTTATTTCGGGACTTTTGGAGTCCACATATTTTCTCTGTTTTTCTGCGCGTCGGAATATTTTTTTAGAGAAAAGTATACTTTTCGTCCCTCAATTTTTGGCGGAGTCTAGATTTGGTCCCTCAACTTCAAAACCAGACAACTTGCATCCTTAACTTCTCAAACCAGACAAGATTCATCCCTAGTCATGGTTTTGACCGGTTTTGGTGTTGTCCCACCCAGGTTTTGACCATTCCAACTCAAATTTGCCTACCTTTTTCAAGTCCACGTACTGTTTTCAAATTCGGTTACTTCTTCCAAATACGTGAACCTTTGTAAAATTTGTGTACTTTTTTTAAATCTGCATACCTTTTCCAAGTTCATGTACTTTTTCAAATATGCATATTTTTTTAAAGTTCATTTAATTTTTTTAAATTGATGTACCTTTCATATTCAAGTACATTTTTTGAAAGAGTTCATCAATTTGAAAATTTTATGCAAACTTGAAAAGAGTACGTGGACATGGACTTCTTTTGCGCAAAAATATGTGGATTTCAAAAACTATTTCAACTTGAAACAAGTACGTGAATTTCATACAAAGTTCATGGATTATAAAAGCAACACAGATTTGAAAAAAATGCGGACTTTGAAAAGCATGTGGATTTGAAATAAGTATGTGAATTTCAGAAACAGTTCATGGCTTTGAAAAATACTTGGATTTGATAAAATTACACAAACTTGGGGAAAATACGGGGATTTGGAAAAAGTACGTAATGTTAAAAAATCACGGATTTGAAAAAAGTACGCGAATATCAAAATAGTTCGCTGATTTGAAAAAAAAACTATGTTTATTTTAAAAAAATACGCGACCTTGAAAAAACTACGCAGAGTTGAAAAGTGTATGTGAATTTCAAAAGGTTCACGGATATAAAAAAATTACAGGAATATGAGTGACCACCGGTCAAAACCGGGGTGAGTCACACCAAAAACCAGTCAAAACCGAGTCCATGGACGAACCTTGTTCGATTTCGGTAGTTAGGGGTGCAAGTTGTCCGGTTTTGAAGTTGAGGGACCAAATATAGACTTTACCAAGAGATGAGGGATGAAAAGTATACTTTTCTCTTTTTTTTTAAAGGTAACCGACCTAACCGGGCCGTGCCCGATTAGGACACCGCCCAGCCGGCCTTTATAAGTCGCGCCGCCCCAGCCCACCGAAGCCCGTGCCGCGCCAACCCTAACCCTAGCCACCACGTCGCGTCGCCGTCCCGCCCCCCGCGCCGCCGCCGGAGCCGCCACTGTCGCCGCACCGTGCCGTCGTTCCGCCGGAGCCGCCGCACCACGCCGCCATTCCGCCGCCGGAGCCGCTGCCGCCGACCCGCGACCCGCCGCCGCCGTTGCCGACCTCGCCGGAGGTAGCGCCGCCGCCGCCGGTTTTCGCAAGAAAACCGTTTGTTTTTTTGGTTCGTTCGTTTTTTTAGAAACCCTGGATCCGTTTTTTTATAGATCGGTTCATTTTTTCTGTCGGTTTATTTATTTTGCGGACGTTCGTCCGTATGTTTGTTTTAACGAACGCTGTTCATCCGTTAGCCGCAGACAGCGAACGTTCGTTCGTTAGCCTATTCGTCAGTTTTTCTTTTTCCAGGGTTTTTCCGCGATTATTTTTGATCGCGATTTCTGCCCTTATTTTCGTTTTAGTTCATCTTTTCGCTCGTTTATCGGAATCAGGCGATTCAAGCGCCTAGATCTTTGTCTCAAAGCCCTCCTTCTATTTAACCAACTTGAACAAGATTTTGGTACTGTAAAATTTGACTTTAGTCTAGATTAGTAATCAGATCTTGTTTCTTCCGTAGTTTGAGTTTCGTTACTCCGTTTGATTTGATTCTTTGTGCAAACCGGAGTTCTTTAGTTGAACTTTCTGGTTAGATATTTTTATTTGAGTTTTCTCCGTGCATCATTGCTTGATTGCTTATGTATGCTATTGTTTGTTTGTGATAGAACACCCGGAGTGTGAAGCGTGCTACTACGAGTCTTTAGGATTTGCAGATCGTCAGCAAGGCAAGTAACACTTTGATCATACCCCTTTATCACCCTGTTTTTATGCATTAGTTTCAACCCTCACACATTGCATGAGTAGGATCTCTTAACATGTGGGTCTGGGAAGTAGATGATGAGGTAGAACCTATTACCTGTTTTATTATCAAACCCCTGGGAGTTACTTATACGTTATGCTTATATTGCTATGCTATGCTCGTAGACGTGGATTGGTTTTGAGTGTATCCATGACAGATGTGAGTTGTTAATTAATGGTTCAACTTAAGGTGGCAACTTTAATACACAACTTAAGGTGTTGTCCTAGGATATCCCGGAGTACCCGTGTGATCATCCTACGGTCCGCCACCCAGGCTCAAAGGGATCATAAGATTATTGATTCTAGAAACTTCCGTGTGCAGCCACAAGCCATTATGGGCTCTGGCATAGTGGAGTATGTTGCATGAGCTCTTTTAGTGGTGGGCTAGAAGATGTAGGGGAAAGTATGTGTAACTGTCCACCCGGAGTAAAGAGTTAGTGTTTCTGAAAGACTGTGTCTCGGTCATCGGTTTCTCAAATACCATGTAGTGCGAGAAATCCAACGGAGGAGATCAAGTCTTGTGGGGGAAAGTGTGCAAACCTCTGCAGAGTGTACAAACTAATCATGGTTAGCCGTGTCCCCGGTTATGGACATCTTGAGTATCCGGTTCTTGGATTATCATATGAATCTCATCACTCTAAATTAATTTGTTGGGTTGATAATTACTTTTAATTGGGATTGAGTTGGAGGAACCTTCTCAATGATGTTTCAACTACCATGATAGTTAAATAAAATATATTCCTTTGTTGTAGGGAAAAATTGGCTTTTCGCAAAACATATTAACCATATAGCCTCCACCAGCCATATATGCATGTAGTGGTAGCATTTATCTATTCATTGCTCTACTGTGTTACATTGCCAGCATATTCCATGTGCTGACCCATTCTTGGGTTGCAACGTATCATGTTGTAGACTTTTCAGACGAGGTGTAAGGTTTGCTAGGCCGTTGTCATGCACTCAGCTATGCCGTTGGAGTTGATGGACTCACATTATCTTCCAAGCCTTCCGCTGTTATCGTATTAGATAGCCTTAAGCCATATTTATTGTATAAAGTTCTCTCTTGAGACATTTGATGTAATAAGAGTGTGATTGCTACTCTGTTATAAATACTTCGAGTACTGTGTGTGTCAGCATTACCGATCCAGGGATGACACTGAAGCACAGAGACTTGACCGTTTGAGGTCGGGTCGCTACATTTATTAGTATGCTTGAAGTATTATCGTTTTTATGTCAATATTAAAAAAATTGTATCTTATGGATCTGAACATTCATGCCAGAATAAATAAAATTACATGGATAAATATGATATGTTGCATTCCACATAAAAAATTATGTTTATATCATTTACCAACTCGAGCACGAGCATGAATTAATCTTGGGGATGCTTGATACATATCAATGTATATATAATTTTTTATTGTTCCATGCTACTATATTATCTATTTTGGATGTTCTATATGCATTAATATGCTATTTTATATTATTTTTAGGACTAACCTATTAACCTAGAGCCCAGTGCCAGTTTCTGTTTCTATTTTTTCCTTGTTTTTAAGCTTTGCAGAAAACGAATACTAAACGGAGTCCAAACGGAATAACACTTCACGATGACTTTTCTTGGACCAGAAGATACCCAGGGGAATGGGAGTCCAAGCCATAAGAGCCACGAGGCGGCGGCAAGGGTGGAGACCACGCCATAGGGGGGCGCCCCCTACCTAGTGGGCCCCTCTGGAATCCCCTAACATAGCTCTGCCTCCTATATATTCACATATATTCTTGAACCACCAGAAGCATCCACGAAATAGTTTTCCACCACCGCAACCTTCTATTCCCCTGAGATCCCATCTTGGGGCCTTTTCCGGCATCCTGCCAGAGGGGGATTCGATCACGGAGGGCATCTACATCAACTCTATTGCACTTCGGATGAAGCGTGAGTAGTTTACCACAGACTTATGGGTCCATAGCTAGTAGCTAGATGGTTTATTCTCTCTCTCTTTGATTCTCAATACCATGTTCTCTTTGATGTTCTTGGAGATCTATCTGATGTAATCTTATTTTGCGATATGTTTGTCGAGATCCGACGAATTGTGGATTTATGATCAGCTTATCTATGAATATTATTTGACTCTTCTCTAAATTCTTATATGCATGATTTGATATCTTTGTATTTCACTTCGAATTATCGGTTGGTTTCGCCAACTAGATTGGTTTTTCTTGCATTGGGAGAGGTGCTTAGCTTTGGGTTCAATCTTGCATGATTTCACCCAGTGACAAAGTAGGGGTAGTGAGACACGTATTGAATTGTTGCCATCGAGGATAAAAAGATGGGGTTTTCATCATATTGCTTGAGTTTATTCCTCTACATCATGTCATCATACCTAAGGCGTTACTCCGTTCTTTACGAACTTAATACTCTAGATGCATGTTGGATAACGGTCGATGTGTGGAGTAATAGTTGTACATGCAGGCAGGAGTCGGTCTACTTGACACGGATGTGATGCCTATATTGCATAATCATTGCCTAGGATCACTACAAAAAAATACACTTCCGTGATGATACGTGTTTGTCATAGTAGGTCGCATTTTTTGTCATGCATGTACATCCATGACAATTTTATGACAGAATCAAGATAGTCATACCTGTGCTGTTGTAGAAGTGTTCCATGACATCACCAAAATTATCATCACGGAAGTGTCCACTTCCATGATGATAAATTGCGCGTCACAGAACTGCTTTCGTCAAGGGTGACCGACACATGGCATCCACCATAATGGAACGCCGTTAAGCTATCGGGTCCGGTGTTGGATTCGATAACCCGCTAACAGCCCCGGCCAATGGGGATTTTCCACATGTAAAAATCATCATTGGCTAGAGGAAACACGTGTTGGCTCACCGTTGGGACAGATGTCATCCACTCATTAGACAAACGGCGCCTATGATACATCAACACGTGGCACGGCCCAACAGAGGCCCATTCCTATGAAAAGGCCAGCCGTTTCACTTGGTCAAAAGGTGGCGGCCCGGCCCACGGAAAGCCTGTTAACGGCCAGGTCGCATATAGCCCATTTACAGCCCGCTAACCCAGGGCTCGTTACGACCTATCCGAATTAGGCCCAGTGGCATCATCTGGGCCATCCAATATGATTCCAGCCCATTTTAAGTTCCGGCCCATGTATGGCCCATGAGGTCTTTCGGCCCAGATGAGGCCCTTTGTAACTCTTGGCCCATTAACAGCCCGTGGTGAAACTAGCCCGTAATGAATAGTGTATCACTTTATACCCATTAACGCCCCATTGATCCATTGGGCCATTTGCAGCCCATGTTATCTTTCGGCCTTCTCAGGGCCCATTTATTCTTGGGCTCATTTCCAGCATCCGGTTACTTATGACCTGTTGCTGCCATTTTTTGCTTGTGGGCCAAATTCAGCCCATGGTTACAGTCGGCCCATTTGTGGCCCGTTAATATGTTGGGCCATTTTCGTAGCGTCATCAAATACCGCCTATTAATGACGGCCCGTTATGGCCGGCCCATGAACGGACGACTCCAACTCTAGATCGTTTACGGCCATAATGCAGTCTGTTTTTGGCCCATGTTTGCCCAATCGATCATACGGCCCGTTTAAGGCTCATTGATGATACGACCCGTAGAAGGCCCATTGTTTCTACGGCCCGTAGGAAGCCCAGTGTCACTACAGTAAATATGTAGCCCATGGCCTGTTAAAGGCAGGAAACTACTATAGGTTTAGACCTGCTAATGGCCCAAGATCAATATAGGCCCATGTTTTGGCCCATATGAGTAACGAGCTGGCCTGAAGACTGACAATACTGATATCCACTGAACCTTCCGGCCTAAATTACAGCATACCGAACAAAGAAATTACGGCATATTTGGAATCAATGTTCGCTACTCGGTGATAATAAAGCGCAACATGACTGTGGATTACATACACTGGGCATCAAAGGTCGCCACCAGTGCATATGAACGCGCTGACAAAAGAATATGCAAAACTGAGAGCACTTCAAAAGGCACTAGACCTGGCAAGCTCGGGCCCCGCAAGCAGCCGAAGAAGCTGATGAGACCTCAGTTGTGTCAACGATAGATGCTTCATCCCTAGCTGTATGGCACCATAGTGCGCAAGGCAGTCCCCTGACATCTTCATTACATCTTTGACTTCAAGTTGGAGCTGAGCTGAAGCAAGCCTTTCCGCTTTAAGTTGAGACTGAAGAAGTCGAACTGATTGAGGCAGTGACTGCACAGAGGTTGTCTCACACCTGCTGGTGAGTAGCTTCAACTCACTGTCTTCATCAAGACAGAACCTTGTGGTCATCTCGCTGTCCTCAAGATGGTTTGGCTCACTATCTTTCCTAACGTTCTACCTGGCATAAGATAGACGACTATGAAAGAGAACTAAGGAGACACATAACAGGTTTCACAATTATATAAGCAAATAAATGGATCTGTTCTGCATAAGGAACATGTTTTTACAACTACAATTTAAAACTGGTAGTTTTTGCAAACATCCAATCAGATGTAAATAGCAGTGGACGAAATGATGCCTATCCAAATCTATACTAAAACAAAGTTTGAAGGCTTGAGAAGGATGAACTTACATTACATGTTAACACGGGCTGGACAAAGCCCTTCTCCATGTTGATGGAAAGATAATTCAATAAATTTCCCAAAGAAATTCTTTATAAGCATTTCCATTATTCTACATTTTGCAAAGATTAAATATAGATCAAATAATATTGGAAGAAATGGAGGATAATGAAGCTCAGGTGCAGAATGATGATACGTAATCAAATAGCGATTATTTAAGTACAATGTTACAAGACAAGAGGTACTGACAAGAGGAATGCAAACATCAACATGTGAAGTGGCATTGGCTTTATTCAACATTTTGGTAAGAGTAAATGTAGATATGATAATTTGGAGAAAGTGGAGGGCAGGGCAGATAAGATGCAGAGTAATGCTAGACAATCAACTATCTCGCGATGCATGTACAGTAATACCACCACCGTCCGTTATTAGTTGTCGCTCAAATGGATGTATCTAGCACTATTAAGTTCTAAATACATCCAATTGATCAACAATTAATTCGATATAGAGGGAGTACATGACAACATGTACTTACATGAGCAATCCAAAACTTCATAACCATTGTGTTAGTTCTACATTTATCTGATAGTAAATATAGATCTTATAATTTCAAGCAAAGGAAGGATAAAGAAGCGAACATTTAAAGTGATGCTACATAATCAAACAGCAATGAGTGTAAGTATGCTGACAAAGGGCAAGAGGTACTGACAAGAGCAATGTAGAGCCCAGTATTGTCGTGAGATCCTATGATCCTTTGAGCAAGGAGATTCATCTAAAATTAATTTTCATATAAGAGAGAAGGTAAGGCACATGCAGAAATTTAGGAGTTCAAATTTTGAATTGATATCATAGACAGTACCTGACGCTGGGCTGACAGCAGTTCTAATAGGGGTTTGGCCACTGGAGTAGGGGTAAAGTATGTTACACTTGGGCCTACGTTCTCTGCGGCTGCTGATCTATCTAATTTAACAGGTATCACTACCTTTTCCAAATACCTAGTTTGTACTCCTTGAGGATCTCCAATCACCCTCTTCCTTCTGGACATCTATTACGAAAGAACAACATTTGACTGGAAAAACATAGTACGACGACACATGGAATAGGTACAGAAAATGGATAGGTATGGCATATACTCATATATGATGCTTAAACTAAGCAGATGGTGTCACAAAGTAGATCTAATGCAAGAGGTCATATGCAAAATATGTGCGACCAATACAACCTTGCCAAGTTAGAGCATGCACCTTGATGGGTGAATAAGATAGGCCATCCTCCACCATGCCAAGTTTGTTAGCCAGTGGATCATTCCGCAATATTCCTCTCGTGCGCCCATTCTCATATTCATTTTCATAATGTTCAATACCTGACATGCATGAAACATAAAACAAGTGGGATTATCTTTGTAATGCAGAAGTGATTCTAATCCAGTACTTCCTCCTTGTAAACCCCTTTGTGCTATCTCTGCAATTCTTCTAAGAGGTTCCATGCATGCTGTAATTTGGTGTGTGCATTAATATAATGTGGCATAGTAATCAAAATATGAGATCTCCAGAAGTGATGATACTTCGCGGATGACAGCTTCAACATATAGTAAAGAAGAACAAGTTGACCTGACCTGACAGATTCAAAATATACTAAGGGAGAATAACTCGACCTGACCAGTCGACCGCAGGAGAAGAGGATCATCTTAAAGAAGAGCAAAAGAGCAAGTAGATTGAGGATATTACAAGTCTTTCTATACAATGTCGGTTGGCCACCCATGATGAAGTAGAGCGCACAGAGAAATACTATTCCTTCCAGTCTCTCCATATGTGGCTCACATGCATTTTGAAACTAAAGTAGGAACATTTAGCTGACCAATTAAACATCTCTTAGTTTTACTAATATCAGCATAATATCAGATTTGAATTTGTACAACTAAGCTTGTTTAGCTCGATGGGTGGAGCAGTGCTATTACGACACGAACCACGTAGGCTGATCGTGGTCATCATAAAATGGGGAAACCGTAAGCATGATGAGTATAGTGTTGACCGTGGCAGTGGGATGGCAGATCTGAAGCTGCAAACCGTGCAAAGGGTAGTTAGCAACCGATATTTGCTTTGAAATAACAACTAAGATTTGGTATGAACAAGAAAGTATAGTCAACAAGTGACAAAGAAATGCAATTCTGCTGTCTCTCTATATGTCGCGACATGCATTCGGAAACTCAAGTGCGACCTTTAGCTAACCAATTAAATGTGTCTATTAACTAATATCAGTATCATATCACAATCATATTTGAACAACTAAGCTTTGGAATTTTGAGTTTTGTGTTGTTTAGCTTGAAGGGTGGAGTAATGCTAGTATGATAGAAAGCACCTACGTAGATCATAGTAGAGTAGATAAAAGGGAAAACCCTAAGCATCAAGAGTAAAATCAGGAACGTGGAACTAGCTAGACTAGTGGGTGGCGCACATGCTTTTCGAAAAGAATATAGGAACATTAGGTCCTGAATTAAACGTTCTCTGTTTTAGTAATATGAGCATCATATCAGATTCGTATTTCAACGCGTAAGCTTTGGAATTATGAGGGGCATGTTGTTTCGCTTGATGTGTTGAGGTCTTGAGGAGCAGTGCTAGCACGACACGAAGCAGGGAAGCACCCACGATGATGGTAGTGAATATAAAGGGGGGGAACCATAAGCTTTACGAGTATAGTGACCGTGACATGGCAGATCTGAAGGTGCAAACCGGACAAAGCTACTTCGCAACCAATGTTTGCATTCAACTAGCCACTACGATTTGGTACGGACAAGAAAAGTATAGTAAACAATTTAAGATCTATTTTCCGGGTGAGATCAATAACTTAAGCACATATGGAAGTGTACCACCTCTCTTGCGACGCTGTGTAGGCCCCTGCTGATACGTTGACGGTGCTGCTGGTGTGATGGCTATCGGCAGCGGGGGAAGAATACTTTAGATGGCAGGCGACCGGGTTGGGGGATAAATCATATTGTTGTGGATGAGGCAGTCGTAGGAGCAGCAACGTCAAAGTGGACGACAACGCCGATGAAGCGAGACGATGTGATGAAAGGATCCTGGTCCGGTGCCGTGGATGAGAGACGTCCATCTCTTGCAGTGGACGACAGGGTAGGGGTAGCGGCTCCGCCAAGGTGGAGGATTGGGTGGCGGACGGAGGAGGCTGGCTGCAGTGGGGAGGTTGTCATGGCGCCGACGGTGTATGAATGGGGAAATGGAGGGGGAGGGGGGATCACAAACTTTGGGACACACTTGTCTGAAATGTGGGAAAGTTACAAACTTATCCCCCATTTAAAATTTCGGACATCACGTCGGTTGGGGATAGGACGGTAATCTCGCATCTCCCAAATATTTGCTGGTAATGATTTCGGGCGAGGAGAGGGTGTTTTGCCGCCCATGGTTGGCGCCCATGGTGTATGAACAGGGCTGACCGGTAGGGCGGTTGTGTCACGTCTGAGGGAAGTTACAAATCTGCCCCTATTTAAAATATTAGCCTACATCGATTTCGGACGAGGAGAGTTTGTTTTGCCACCCATCATGGATGAATGGGGAAATGGAGGGAGAGACACATGTCTTTCGGACGAGCTTGAATCATATGTGTTTTGCCGCCCATGTTTGGTGCCCACTGTGTCTGAATGGGCTCAGAGGCCGTCGTGTCATGTCTGATTGAAGTTACTAGTCTACCCCTATCGACAGCAGTGTAAATCCGGTCGATAAGGATGTCAAGTGTTAGGGGTAGACAGAAATTTCCATCTCGCAAACACTTGCTTCGGGCAACACACAAATGATAGTGTCTGTTTAGCCGATTCGTTCAAAACTTGGGAGAATTATTATTCACGTTTTCCCTAGGCCCTGGCAACTAAATACAAATCCAATTTTTATTCGATTACGAATATCCACAGATAATTCTATGTTTTGTTACTTATTTCTTCCAAACCACAACAAAGATTTATTCCACCTTTATATATGATTATGATTTAGAAATGTCGTGATCTTCGAATTCAGTAGGTTGGATACACTTTGAGTCAAATAGTTATTTCATCCAATACAATATGCTCACACGAAAACAGCTCACCTTATGTCAATCATACAAGTACTGAGGATTACCTCGCCTCAAAAATTCGGATCATTACAACACATGGACAACATAGGGGGTCTTACAACATAATCCATTCAGAGACATGACACAACATGCAAGTACACTAAGCTAATGACAATTTCAACTGCTATCTAAAGAAGAACTGGGATTACCCTGGGCTTCAGATAGCAGAAGTTGCAGGACCTCCTCCGTCTTCAAATGCAACATTCTTACTTCCTCCAATTCTTGGGTTGCTTGCATAATGCGTGCAGCTAATTGCATAATTTCCAGCTTCAAGATCGAGATTACCTCATTCATGGCAGCCACACCATCTCTTTCTACCTCTAGTAGAGCCTCAAGAACTATAATATATGTGCTCAGACTACTCTCGGGCGGTGTTGCCTCTGAACTGCTACCATCTCGTAACATGGATGGTGCACTGCTTCCACAAATAGATTCTGGGTTTGCACATTTTGTCCTAGTGTGAACGGCATCCTGAAAGGTTTCCACTGGACATAAGTAAGAGATAGTTATCGCATGATCTAGGCAGTAAGCTTACATGGTAAACGACATATGAATTATTGCTGAGCATGGCAAGCTATATTTAAATGGTTCGAAGCAGCATCGGCCGAAAAGAAATTCAAATGGTAAGATGAAACTAGGGATGTAAGTGGCAAATAAACGACATCCGCCAGTCTCGTTTAGTTAGTTTTTGCTAGCTCCCTGGTTCATTTTCCACAAAAAACAAAAACTCTTTTGAACTATCATACCACTAGTGGACTTTAATCGGGATTAAACGGGACCCAGCTGACAACCCTAGTTCAAAGGGAGTGTACCACCGCTATATTTAAGTTGCCAAGGCATCTAAGTAGTTGAAATAATCTAAGAAAGCTCTTAACAGTGTGGCCTCGTATAAACTATGAAGACAGTCTTGTGATGAAGTTCAGAGGAAAAGTTAAGGACTCAAATGAACTACGCATGCATTTCTTTACGATAGTAGAGGAGGAACTGCTGACATATTGGCCAACTCAGGTATAGCGTAACAAGTAACAAACTAGAATTCGAATCAAGCAATACAGCAAAGCAGACAACTCAACTATTTGTTATTCTGTAGGATTACAGGTTGAGAGCACATGCCAAGAAAGCATCCCACACGCATTATATTTCACATGTACTAAAACACATTGGCTTACCATATCTTGCTGTGAAGCCTCGCTGCTGTTGCAATGTTCTTTGAAGATATCGTCGACATCCCGTGGTTGCAAATCTACTTGTTGTAGTTTATTCTGCACCCTCTATTTAGGTAAAATTAATTTTAATCGCTTACACTGGTTCGAATTGATCATCAATGGTTCATCTATACTAATGAAAGAAGGGTGTGTGCATACACGACAATATATCTGCTTCCCTCTATTTTTATGCTTGTTCGAGGTGCTAGCCCAAAAGAACAAATATTTTGCTTGATGGGGTTGGCAGCTCCATAATTAATAGAATCGTTAAATTAGTCATGCAACTTGGGAAGATCAAGAAAACACAAAAAAGTAATGAACAGAGGCTCGTAGTAGTGATTTAATAGCTAGCATCAGAAAATGTAGGGTAAAACGAACAAAAACTAGTGGAACCACAAGCTAGTTTGCTGATGTGTAATTAAGCATAGAGAACATGAAGCAGTCGGATGGAACCAACAGGTGGCATCAGAACAACACCATTATCATAAATATAGCATGCAAGAAGTAAAATAGTAGGTAGTGATATCTAGGAAGTACAGTAATACTTAGGACAAAACTAAAGCATATTAACTATATGTGCATTGGTATGTAATTTAGCACATGTAACATGTTCACTGCCAGAAGTATGGCCCTACAGGTGTAAGGATAATAACGCGTCTCATGAAAAATTGAATGATGCCCTGAAGAAATTCAAAGGTGCGGTGCTTATGCTAAGAAAGTGAACGTAGGCGCCGTCCGTTGGATAATAGTACCTGATTCTCGGCGGCGTATGGGTATCGTTGGCATACTTGATAGCTAAGGATCGTCGATGGTGCTCATGTTGCGGTTGAGTTTGGGCCGGCTGTCGCCATCACTGAAGCGGCTCCGGTGCTATGGTTGCGGCGCCTCTTGACATACAAGAAAGCTCATATGTGGTAAGTGAACAGTTGCACGATAAAGAGAAAACCGAAGGAGTACATATCGAAATCAGCTGATGAGGCTGCGGCGGCGGTAAAGCAGGGCCGCTGGAGTTGAATATGGCGTCCGCGGAGCGGGTCCGGTGCAGTGGACAAAGGCTTCGGCGGGCGCGTTGTACAATGATTTCTGTGAGGCGGATCTGTTGCGGCGGACGAGGGCTTGTATGAAGGGCCAGCGAAGGGACGAACGAGGGAGTCATTGAAGGGACTACACTGTGGTGGACGAGGGCCCCGGTTAAGCAGAACTGATGCGGTGGACCATGATGGCGGTCAAGGAGATCTGGAGCGGTGTACAAGCTAGTCGTTGAAGCGGCTCCGGTGAAGTGGTGAGTTGGCAGTTGGGGGTTCCAAGGTGCGGAAGGTAGATCTGTCGGGGTGTGAGGTCCACCGCTGCGGCAGAGGACTAGATTTGGCGGCTTGCCATGGTTGTGGGGTGGGTCGGGGAGGTGAAAGGGAGGGGCTCTAGGGAAGAATGTTGGGGACAAAGAGGGGGAAACAATGGAGTTACCAAAGCAGCCCTTTTCCATTCATGTGGCAGGGGTAAAACAGGAATATCGCAGGGCTAAACTTTCGAGCACGAGATATTTCGATGTGAGCAGGAAGTTTGAAAGCTTTTGGCGCCTGAAATTATATTCTGCTCTTGTACGACTGACTATGATATCATGGCCGAGAATTTGTTTGTTTTACACGCAAAAAGAAGTGCAAGTTTTGAAAGTCAATGTCTCCAACTCGAAACTTAAATTGTTCATTCAATTCTAATATGGATCATTGAGCTACTACAATCAAATACCATCATATGGTCCAATTCAAATGAAATTCCAAATGTGTTTATCTTAAATATGATGACAAAAGCAAAAATGTGTATGTGCATGAATAAATTGGATGATTATAAAGTTTGAACGTGCCCATTTGTGTATATCTCTTGGTTTGATATATGAATTTGAAATCACGAAATCCCCGCTTAAAAATGTACCTCCAATTAAATGAATTACAAAAGCTAATGATGGAGTCGAATTCCAAAATTCCAATCTTAGGTTTGTAATTCTGGTACATCAAAGTATATCACACATGTTCAAAAGTATCGTTATCTCATAGTGCAAACTGTGAAACAAATTGATCAACCTTGAGTGCTCACACTATTGACCATGTATATCTCAATTACGCTAAAGTCCCTCAAAAATAGACACCTCACTCTTTATCTGAAGCAACCCCCCCCCCTCGTCGCCCCCCCCACACACAGAGAAGTCATTCTCTCCCCCAAACACCAACACACGAGCACATTAACACCCCTCTCTCTTCTAAAGTCCAGACCCCAATATAGGTCTCTATCACTTTATCTCTTGGGCATGCACACATCTCTTCCCCCACTCTGTAGCTACGTCTCCCGACATCTCTCTTTCCCAAGCACACGCACTGTGTAGACTGTATCTTTCCCATACACACAAAACGTCGCCCCAAACGTCTATCTCCCTAGTTAGGTGGTTCTCGCACACTCACCTCACACACCACCCCCACTGCAAAACAAGCACACTTTGTCTCCTTGTGCACCACTCTCCTCTTTCTATCTCTCCCACATGCGGACCCTCCCCAGCTCCTCCATGTATACATATATGTCATGACTCTTTCCATAGCTCCCTAATGTATCATCGTTCTCAATCTCGCACATTGTTCTCTACACCATCTAGTCCAGATCTCCCATGAAGTCCCTATCACACACACGATGACTTTCTTCCCTTGCATCTCCGTACATAGGCCAATTTCGAACAACATCAACTTTGTCTCCCTATATATATGCCATTTATGGACACAAACGCCCCCTCTCTTCCTCTCTCTCTCTCCATCGCTAGCTCTCTCTCTCTCTCTCTCTCTCTCTCTCTCGCTCTCACACCCCTCTCCCACACACAATCGATGTCTCTTCCAAATAGTCTGCTCCCCCACCCGCACGCATGCTATCCCACTACTACACATGTCACACCATTCCCCTTCCCTTATACTAGGTTTACATCATTAGTGGTCTCTCTACTCCACATACACACACACTCTCTCACAAACAAACGCGCGCACAAACACACAGACACGCACAAACACCCATTAATCTGGATCCTCATCTCTCCCCATGTCCGCATGTGTATCTCGCACACTCACTCTCTAATTATGTATATGTCTCTCCATGTTACACAACAGAAAGCCCCATGTACATGCCTCTCTCTATCCTCCACACACATAGACACAAAGAATCTGTTATCATTGCCTCAGTCTCTAGTGATATCACACACACACACTGTCTCTCTCTCTCGCAAACACGCTCAACAAGGGTGGCAGTATGGCGAACACAAGACGTGAAAAAGAATAAATCTACGTGTGCTTAGACCACCTAGTATGACTACTAGGACTAGAGCAAGCCAAAAAGCGCGCCGCCGTCACCCCCTCCTTATCGGCGACGGGAAAACCTTTGTTTTACACAGTCGAGAAGTCATTGAGCTAAGGCCTCACATGCTGAGGCGTTGAATAGAATGTAGATGCTAGTTTATGGAAACAAGTATCAATAATACGTTTGTATCTCCATACTTATATTTCTTCTCTTATAAAAAACTGAGTTGGTGATGATGGTACGCATGCCATCTTGCAATATAGGCTGTCCGATCTATATCTGACTGATGGAAATTAAACTAAAAGATACCCGCACCCCTCTCCACATTCGTAGACAAGGCCTTCCCTCATTCATCCTTATGTACAACAACCTCATTGTTGAGCAATTAAGAAAGGAAGCCTCTGGAACAAACTGGCCTGTTGGCCGCTGCCGGTGTCATCAATCCCCATGCCTCCGCTCAGCCTGACCACCAATCACCACCACACCCCACTCCTCTTCACCTTATCTCCTATTTCTAGAGATATCATTAGTTTTTACACATGGGATTACTCCCGCATGGGTCAATGCATCTTGATGTTCCGTGCAATGCACGGATCTTGCTAGTACTCCAACGGAAGACTAAGTTGGTGATGATGGTGTATCTGCCATCTGTCGCTTGTGACCATTAGATCTACATCTAACGACTATGAGGTAAGTTGTTGCCTTTTATCACAAACATCCCACTTGTCTACCAATTTGCAGAAAAACCCATAATTAGTATCTTAAAACCAACCACATCCCTCCCTGACCTCACCAAAACAGCCCAAGGAATACATTCTAATTGAAACATAATATATCTCTAGTGATATATGTATATCAAAATTAGAGTGTTTTGTGTCAAGTTTGTGAATAAGTATTATTCTAATTATGATTCGATGCAACGCACATGAACATTGCTAGTATTTCCAACCATGCAAAAAAAAATTTCCCTAGTATTCCATAGTTTCAAGTTTTCCATCAAGATATTAGTCACTCATGGTTGATATTTACTTTCAATCATGTACACATATGCAGTATGTAACTAGCCTTGCTTATTGGGTTCCAAAGCTTAACTTCCAATCCTACTTACAATATGTAGAGTATTTAACAAAAAACTACCACTTTCAACCAGCCCTAGGAAGAATCTATTATACAAGAAATAGCAAAAACATACCCAAAATTTCTGAATCCACGCCCAAAACTACTTCCTACCAATTAGGTTAGTTTAAACCCATTTATGACAGGGTTAGCCCACATGTCCCTATTGATGAGGCAGCTTAAACCAACACATTTTGTTTGACCGTTGACACGAGGGACCCACATCTGACCTTCTATCCTGTTATTCTCCCTCAAATCATTATTTTTCCTGAACATTACTGTAACACCCCAGATGTAATTTACCTTATATGTATCCCAACTCTTGGCAATTCCGGCCTAAGTTATTATATTTTCCTCGGGTTCGGGTTTTTTTCTCCGTGTGTTTTTGCCTTTGTCATGCATCTCATATCATGTCATCATGTGCATTGCATTTGCATACGTGTTCGTCTCTTGCATCTGAGCATTTTCCCCGTTGTCCGTTTTGCATTCCGGCGCTCCTATCTCCTCCGGTGGTCCTTTATACCTCTTTTCGTGTGTGGGGGTTAAACATTTCCTGATTGGACCGAGACTTGTCAAGCGGCCTTGGTTTACTACCGGTAGACCGCCTGTCAAGTTTCGTACCATTTGGACTTCGTTTGATACTCCAACGGTTAACCGAGGGACCGAGAAGGCCTCGTGTGTGTTGCAGCCCAACACCCCTCAAAAGTGGCCCAAAACCCAGCTAAACCCTCTCCATCACCTCGGTCATTCGATCACGATCGCGTGGCCGAAAACCGCACCTCATTTGGAGCTTCCTAGCCCCCTCTACCTCTATATATAGAACCCCCTCCAAAAATCTCGCGGATGAACCCTAGCCCCGCTCCCTCTCCACCGCCGGACGCGTCCAAACCAGGCCAGACATGTCCGCGGAGCCGCTCCCCTCCAATCGCCCGCCGCCACGTGTCCCGCCACCGTCCTCCTGCGCTGCCGGGCCGCGAGCCCGGGTCAGGTCCCCACGAGGCCCAGCCGCTCGGCGCCCGCCTCCTCTCGCCGCCTCGCCGCCTCAGCTCCCGCGCCGCCGCCCGGAGTCCCGCGCCGGCCACCGCCACCATCGCCGCTGACTCGCTGCGCGCCGCCGCTCAGAGCTCCAGCGCTGCCCGGCCGCGCCGCCCCATCCTCGCGGCCACCTCCGTCGCCGGCGTCCTCCGGCGCCGCTCCGGTCTTCTCCCTCGACTCCGGCGCCCCCCCGACGAACTCCGGCCGGCGAAACTCGGGATCCGCGCCCGGCTGGATCTAGATCTAACAAATCTCGGTTGACTTTTATTCCCCGAAACCCTAGTTGTTTTGCGTTTTTCATCATGTCGTAACTCCGCGTCCGTAGCTCCTATTTGAGCGTGTAGCATATCAAAATGTTCGTCTCGGAGAGTATATCATTTCATCTCATTGAATCATTTTCATTTGAGCTCATCTTGATGCCCGAAATGCTGTTGGAAGAGGGGTATATGATAAAATTGTCAGATCTGTTTCATCAAATGGATATTTGTCTTTTTTGCCATGATTTATGTGTGCATGATATGCTCCTGAGCTCTACATGAGTTTTGTTATATGCCATGCCATCTTTAAAGATTTGCTTACCATGTATTTTTGTGATATGTGTCGTGACTAGAACAAGCTTGCAAAGTAGTGCATTCGTTAATGCTGATTTCAGGGACTTAGAATTTCTCTAAGTCCTTGTCCTGAATTTTGTCATTATGCCATATGTTCATGTTGTTTCCTAGTGATCCGTGCCTCTTTTGAGGATGATCAGTAAGGATGATTTCTTAATATTGTGGTGCTCTATCCATCCATGTCTTTGTTTGCATTTATGGAGCAACCTAGCTTGAGTCAATCGAGCTCTACTTTTGCTATTTCGTGAATCCTGGTAGATTGTTGACTTGTTAGCGATTTTGTCGAGGATGTTGTTATTGATCCGTGCATGCTATGTTCTTGTTCTTTCCATTTCTAGCTTCTATGCCATGTACTCTTGATGGGTGTATGCTTAGTTTGTCATGCCATTCTCTGTAGTGAGTGCATCGAGCTCGTGAACATGCCTACTCGTTAACAGATTTGCATGCTCCAGTTTTTCACTAATCTGTAATCTGATTATGTTTTTGCCATGTTCACATGCTTGCAATTGTATTTTCTGATCCCTTTTGGCTCAAGGTCACTAAGGTACTTTTGTTAAGTGCTTTTAGTAGCTTCATGTCATGCCTTGCTTTGCCATCTTAAGTTCCTTTAGCATATAGTTTTTATGCTCCGAAGTGTGCTACCTGATGTTAAATTCCAGACTTGTTTTAATTTCACCAAGTCTGAAACCTGTTATCATTTGCACTTTTGTCATGCTTGTTTGAACCTGTTAATGGATGAGTTGGTCGTAGCTCAGTGTTCATCTTTTGTCAAGCATTATGAGTGGATCCCTGCCATGTATTTTTTTGTAATGTTTGAGTGCTGTAGCATATTTATCTTGATGCTTTTAGATGGCTACTTGCTGTTTATCGCAGACCGGTGCCATATTTGTTTTTCTTGCCATTTCCAAACCGTGCATCCGATTCCGGTGATCTTTATATCAATTTCAACCGAAATCACCTCACCTTTCCAGTGGCACTCTTGGATTTCCAAGTTGAGGCCAGGTTCAATCATTCCTTGTCAAATCTTGCATATGCATCACATATCGCATCCCGCATAGCATACCATGTTTGCATCATGTTGTTCGAGCTTTGCACGTGGTTGATTGTGTTCCTTTTTGTTGTTTGTCTTGTTTGGGTAGAGCCGGGAGACTAGTTTTCTAACGAGGAGCCCGTTGAGTTTGCTTACGAGGATCAAGTCAACTCTGACAACTTTGCAGGCAAGATGATCATACCCTCGAAATCACTTCTATCTTTGCTTGCTAGATGCTCGCTCTTTTGCTATGCCTATGCTACGATGCCTACCACTTGCTTATCATGCCTCCCAAATTTCCATGTCAACCTCTAACCCACCATGTCCTAGCAAACCGTTGATTGGCTATGTTACCGCTTTGCTCAGCCCCTCTTATAGCGTTGCTAGTTGCAGGTGAAGATTGGAGATCGTTCCTTGTTGGAACATTGTTTATTGTGGGGATATCACCATATTATCTTGTTTATCTTAATGCACCTATATACTTGGTAAAGGGTGGAAGGCTCGGCCTTTTGCCTAGTGTTTTGTTCCACTCTTGCCGCCCTAGTTTCCGTCATATCGGTGTTATGTTCCCGGATTTTGCGTTCCTTACGTGGTTGGGTTATAATGGGAACCCCTTGACAGTTCGCCTTGAATAAAACTCTTCCAGCAATGCCCAACTTTGGTTTTACCATTTTCCACCTAGCCTTTTTCCCTTGGGTTTCGCGGACTCAAGGGTCATCTTTATTTTAACCCCCCCGGGCCAGTGCTTCTCTAAGTGTTGGTCCAGCTGAGTGATGTCCGGGGCTACCAGGGGCAACTCTGGGCTGGCCTACCCGACGTCTGGCTCATCTGAGTGTGCCCTAAGAACGAGATATGTGCATCTCCTATCGTGATTTGTCGGCACATTCGGGCGGTGTTGCTTGACTTGTTTTACCAATTTCGAGGATGTCTTGTAGAACCGGGATGCCGAGCCTGATCGGAATGTCTCGAGAGAAGGAATATCCTTTGTTGACCGTGAGAGCTTTTGATGGGCTAAGTTGGGACTCCCCTGCAGGGATTTGAACATTCGAAAGCCATGCCCGCGGTTATGGGCAGATGGGAATTTGTTAATGTCCGGTTGTAGATAATATGAAACTTAACTTAATTAAAATGAATCAACCGTGTGTGTAACCGTGATGGTCTCTTCTCGGCGGAGTCCGGGAAGTGAACACGGTGTTGGAGTAATGTTTGACGTAGGTTGTTCTAGGATCACTTCTTGATCATAGTTCTTTGTTCGTGCTTTGCTTTTCTCTTCTCGCTCTGTTTTGCGAACAGGTTAGCCACCATATATGCTAGTCGCTTGCTGCAGCTCCACATATTACCTTTCCTCACCTATAAGCTTAAATAGTCTTTATCGCGAGGGTGCGAGATTGCTGAGTCCCCGTGACTCACAGATTCCTTCCAAACCAGATGCAGGGACCGACGATACTGTTCCAGATGATGCGCTTGAGCTCAAGTGGGAGTTCGACGAAGACTCTCGCCGTTACTACGTGTCTTTCCCATATGATCAGTAGTGATGCCCAGCTGGGGCGATTGGGACTTTGTCGCATGTTGTGGTTGATCTTTTATTTTGGTACAGTAGTCGGACAATGAGTGTATTGGATGATTGTAATGTTATTCATGTATTTGTGTGACGTGGCGAGTGTAAGCCAACTATGTACCTTTTTCCCCTATTATCTATTTACATGGGTTGTTGTGAAGATTACCTTACTTGCGACATTGCTTTCAATGCGGTTATGCCCCTAAGTCGTGCTTCAACACTTAAGAGATATAACCGCATCAAGGGCGTTACAAGTTGGTATCAGAGTCTTCCCCGACCTTAGGAGCCCCCTGCTTGATCGAATAGCTGGCGTTGTTGAGTCTAGAAAAATGTTTTGAGTCATTTAGGAAATATATATCGGAGAGTTTAGGAATTCTTTTTACTCCCCAGTCCCTTCACCGCCCTGGTGAGGCTTCCTGACGTAGAGTTTTGACTCTTCTCTTCTCAAATTTCACAAAAAAAAAATTTATGATCACGCGGGTATCTTGGAATCGTTCCGAGGTTGTTTAGGGGTTGTGGTAGTGTCCCGGGGAGTTGAGCTCCGAGGTGTTGTCGTCACAATTTTATCATTGCAGTTCTGGAATACCTGAGTTTAGGTTCGGCGACATCGAAAATCTCTTTTATGCAGTTGTTGGTGAGATAACCTCGACGCCACCCAGTACTGGGGCGGGAGTTCGGGAGTATTGCCATAACTTGTATAACGGATGCTTTTCGAAGGTTGAGGTAGACGATTTCCGAAGTTTTTCTCGGTTATGTGTTGAAGGATGGATACAACTGGATGTAGGATTTGCTAGATTTGGGGGAGATATTATGCTTCCCCTGTATCCCCAATACCTGATTGCATAACCGGAAAGGTTCGGGAGTTTCATAGGTGGGAATTCTTGTAGCTCTAGTTTTTCTTCCACGGATATTTGGTTTTAGATTGGGTGATCCTTACCGAGTATTTGTTCTTGGTCCGTACCTTGTTGTTTTTCTTCTACCTCAATTCTAAGTGGCTTCTCAATTTATGGATATGTGACCATTTCTATTGGAATGTATTCGTTCATTTTGTTCGGATGTGAAGACCCGTTTGATTTCTATTGCAATTTAGCCCTGGAATGTATTCGTTCATTTCTATTGCAATTTCAACCCGTTTGATTCAGCTTCAATATTTGTCTGTCAATGTGCTAATGGATGTCAACCTCTTCAGGATGGCTCCTCCAACGCGCACGACTCCGAATCCTGATCCGCCACCACCACCTCCACCTCCGGAAGCATGGCAAGCTGTGATGGCCGCTACCAATGCAAACACGCAGCTAATCATGCAACTTCTTCAAGAGCGCAACCAAGGGAACCAGGGCCAAGGCAACAATCAGAATCACTTTGCTACACTCAACCAGTTCCTTGCTAACCAGCCAAAGACCTTCAGCAATTGTGTTGAGGCAACAGACGCTGATGATTGGCTCATGGACATATGCTAGCATTTCGAGTGCAGTAACGTCAGGCCTGAGGACTTTGTCAAGTTCGCTTCCTTCCAACTCAAAGACCAAGCTGCAGAATGGTTTCAGCAGTACAAAGATTCCAGAGGAGGCCGTGTGATTACCTGGGATGAATTTCGTCAAGACTTCTAAGCTCATCATATTCCTCAGAGCGTGGTTGAAAGCAATGGAGGAAATATGCCCTAGAGGCAATAATAAAGTTATTATTTATTTCCTTATATCATGATAAATGTTTATTATTCATGCTAGAATTGTATTAACCAGAAACATAATACATGTGTGAATACATAGACAAACAGAGTGTCACTAGTATGCCTCTACTTGACTAGCTCCTTAATCGAAGATGGTTATGTTTTCTAACCATAAACAAAAGAGTTGTTATTTGATTGACGGGATTACATCATTAGGAGAATGATGTGATTGACATGACCCATTCCATTAGCTTAGCACCCGATCATTTAGTATGTTGCTATTGCTTTCTTCATGACTTATACATGTTCCTATGACTATGAGATTATGCAACTCCCGTTTGCCGGAGGAACACTTTGTGTGCTACCAAACGTCACAACGTAACTGGGTGATTATAAAGGAGCTCTACAGGTGTCTCCAAAGGTACATGTTGGGTTGGCGTATTTCGAGATTAGGATTTGTCACTGTGATTGTCGGAGAGGTATCTCTGGGCCCTCTCGGTAATGCACATCACATAAGCCTTGCAAGCATAGCAACTAATGAGTTACTTGTGAGATGATGTATTACGGAACGAGTAAAGAGACTTGCCGGTAACGAGATTGAACTAGGTATTAAGATAACAACGATCGAATCTCGAGCAAGTAACATACCGATGACAAAGGTAACACCGTATGTTGTTATGCGGTCTGACCGATAAAGATCTTCGTAGAATATGTGGGAGCCAATATGAGCATCCAGGTTACGCTATTGGTTATTGACTGGAGATGTGTCTCGGTCATGTCTACATTGTTCTCGAACCCGTAGGGTCCGCACGCTTAAGGTTTCGATGACAGTTATATTATGAGTTTACGAGTTTTGATGTACCGAAGGAGTTCGGAGTCCCGGATGAGATCGGGGAGATGATGTGGAGTCTCGAAATGGTTGAGACGTAAAGATCGACATATTGGACGACTATATTCGGACATCGGAAAGGTTCCGAGTGATTCAGGTATTTTTCAGAGTACCGGAGAGTTACGGGAATACGTATTGGGCCTTATTGGGCCATACGAGAAAGAAGAAAAAGGGCCTCAAGGGTGGCCGCACCCCTCCCCTTGGTCTGGTCCGAATTGGACTAGGGAAGGGGGGCGCCCCCTTCCTTCCTTCTCCTTTTCCCTTCCTCTTTTCCTATTCCATATGGGAGGTGGAATCCTACTAGGACTAGGGAGTCCTAGTAGGACTCCACACTTGGCGCACCCCCTCCTAGGGCCGGCCTCCTCCTCCCTTGCTCCTTTATATACGGGGGCAGGGGGGCACCTCTAGACAGAAGTTGATCCATGTGATCATATTCTTAGCCGTGTGCGGTGCCCCCTTCCACCATAATCCTCGATAATATTGTAGTGGTGCTTAGGCGAAGCCCTGCAACGGTAGAACATCAAGATCGTCACCACGCCGTCGTGCTGACGGAACTCTTCCCCGACACTTTGCTGGATCGGAGTCCGGGGATCGTCATCGAGCTGAACGTGTGCTAAAACTCGGAGGTGCCGTAGTTTCGGTGCTTGATCGGTCGGGCCGTGAAGACGTACGACTACATCAACCGCGTTGTGCTAACGCTCCGCTGTCGGTCTAGAAGGGTACGTAGATCACACTCTTCTCTCGTTGCTATGCATCACCATGATCTTGCGTGTGCGTATGAATTTTTTTGAAATTACTATGTTCCCCAACAGTGGCATCCGAGCCTAGGTTTTATGTGTTGATGTTATATGCACGAGTAGAACACAAGTGAGTTGTGGGCGATATAAGTCATATTGCTTACCAGCATGTCATACTTTGGTTCGGCGGTATTGTTGGACGAAGCGGCCCGGACCGACATTACGCGTACGCTTACGCGAGACCGGTTCTCCCGACGTGCTTTGCACAAAGGTGGCTAGCGGGTGACAGTTTCTCCAACTTTAGTTGAACTGAGTGTGGCTACGCCCGGTCCTTGCGAAGGTTAAAACAGCACCAACTTGACAAACTATCGTTGTGGTTTTGATGCGTAGGTAAGATTGGTTCTTGCTTAAGCCCGTAGCAGCCACGTAAAACTTGCAACAACAAAGTAGAGGACGTCTAACTTGTTTTTGCAGGGCATGTTGTGATGTGATATGGTCAAGACATGATGCTAAATTTTATTGTATGAGATGATCATGTTTTGTAACCGAGTTGTCGGCAACTGGAAGGAGCCATATGGTTGTCGCTTTATTGTATGCAATGCAATCGCGCTGTAATGCTTTACTTTATCACTAAGCGGTAGCGATAGTCGTGGAAGCATAAGATTGGCGAGACGACAACGATGCTACGATGGAGATCAAGGTGTCGCGCCGGTGGCGATGGTGAGCATGACGGTGCTTCGAAGATGGAGATCACAAGCACAAGATGATGGTGGCCATATCATATCACTTATATTGATTGCATGTGATGTTTATCTTTTATGCATCTTATCTTGCTTTGATTGACGGTAGCATTATAAGATGATCTCTCACTAATTATCAAGAAGTGTTTTCCCTGAGTATGCACCGTTGCGAAAGTTCTTCGTGCTGAGACACCACGTGATGATCGGGTGTGATAGGCTCTATGTTCAAATACAACGGGTGCAAAACAGTTGCACACGCAGAATACTCAGGTTATACTTGACGAGCCAAGCATATACAGATATGGCCTCGGAACACGGAGACCGAAAGGTCGAGCGTGAATCATATAGCAGATATGATCAACATAGTGATGTTCACCAATGAAACTACTCCATCTCACGTGATGATCGGACATGGTTTAGTTGATTTGGATCACGTAATCACTTAGAGGATTAGAGGGATGTCTATCTAAGTGGGAGTTCTTAAGTAATATGATTAGTTGAACTTAAATTTATCATGAACTTAGTCCTGGTAGTATTTTGCAAATTATGTTGTAGATCAATAGCTCGCGTTGTTGCTTCCCTGTGTTTATTTTGATATGTTCCTAGAGAAAATTGTGTTGAAAGATGTTAGTAGCAATGATGCGGATTGAATCCGTGATCTGAGGTTTATCCTCATTGCTGCACAGAAGAATTATGTCCTTGATGCACCACTAGGTGACGGACCTATTGCAGGAGCAAATGCAGACGTTATGAACATTTGGCTAGCTCAATATGATGACTACTTGATAGTTTAGTGCACCATGCTTAATGGCTTAGAATCGGGAGTTCAAAGACGTTTTGAACGCCATGGAGCATATGAGATGTTTCAGGAGTTGAAGTTAATATTTCAAGCAAATACCCGAGTTGAGAGATATGAAGTCTCCAACAAGTTCTATAGCTAAAAGATGGAGGAGAATCGCTCAACTAGTGAGCATGTGCTCAGATTGTTTGAGTACTACAATCGCTTGAATCAAGTGGGAGTTAATCTTCTAGATAAGATAGTGATTGACAGAATTCTCTAGTCACCATCACCAAGTTAGTAGAACTTCGTGATGAACTATGATATGCAAGGGATAACGGAAACGATTCCCAAGCTCTTCGTAATGCGGAAATTGACGAAGGTAGAAATCGAGAAAAAACATCAAGTGTTGATGGTAGACAAGACCACTAGTTTCAAGAAAAGGGCAGAGGGAAGAAGGGAACTTCAAGAAGAACAGCAAGCAAGTTGCTTCTCAAGTGAAGAAGCCCAAGTCTGGTCCTAAGCCTGAGACTAAGTGTTTCTAATGCAAAGGGACTAGTCACTGGAAGCGGAACTACCCCAAGTGATTGGCAGATAAGAAGGATGGCAAAGTGAACATAAGTATATTTGATATACATGTTATTGATGTGTACTTTACTAGTGTTTATAGCAACCCCTCAGTATTTGATACTAGTTCAGTTGCTAAGATTAGTAACTCGAAAAGGGAGTTGCAGTATAAACAGAGACTAGTTAAGGATGAAGTGACGATGTGTGTTGGAAGTGGTTCCAAGATTGATATGATCATCATCGCACACTCCCTATACTTTCGGGATTAGTGTTGAACCTGAATAAGTGTTATTTGGTGTTTGCGTTGAGAATGAATATGATTTGATCATGTTTATTGTAATACGGTTATTCATTTAAGTAAGAGAATAAATTGTTGTTCTGTTTACATGAATAAAACCTTATATGGTTACACACCCAATGAAAATAGTTCGTTGGATCTCGATCGTAGTGATACACATAATCATAATATTGAAACCAAAAGCTGCAAAGTTAATAATGATAGTGCAACTTATTTGTGGCACTGCCGTTTAGGTCATATTGGTGTAAGGCGCATGAAGAAACTCCATGCTAATGGGTTTTTGGAATCACTTGATTATGAATCAGTTGATGCTTGCGAACCATGCCTCATGGGCAAGATGACTAAAACGCCGTTCTCCGGAACTATGGAGCGAGCAACTGACTTATTGGAAATAATACATACTGATGTATGAGATCCGATGAGTGTCAAGGCTCGTGGCGGATATCATTATTTTCTGACCTTCACATATGATTTGAGCAGATATGGGTATATCTACTTAATGAAACACAAGTCTGAAATATTTGAAAAGTTCAAAGAAGTTCAGAGTGAAGTGGAGAATAATCATAACAAGAAAATAAAAGTTTCTACGATATGATCGCAGAGGTAAAATATTTGAGTTACGAGTCTGGCCTTCAGTTAAAACAATGTGAAATAGTTTCACTACTCACGCCACCTGGAACACCACATCATAATGGTGTGTCCGAACATCATAACCGTACTTTATTAGATATGGTGCGATCTATGATGTCTCTTACCGATCTACCACTATTGTTTTGGGGTTATGCATTAAAGACAGTTGCATTCACGTTTAAAAGGGCACCATCTAAGTCCGTTGAGACGACACAATCTGAACTGTGGTTTGGCAAGAAACCAAAGTTGTTGTTTCTTAAAGTTTGGGATTGTGATGCTTATATGAAAAAGTTTCATCCTGATAAGTTCAAACCCAAATCGGAGAAATATGTCTTCATAGGATACCCAAAGGAGACTATTGGGTACAACTTCTATCACAGATCCGAAGGCAAGACATTCGTTGCTAAGAATGGATCGTTTCTAGAGAAGGAGTTTCTCTTGAAAGAAGTGAGTGGGAGGAAAGTAGAAAACTTGATAAGGTAATTGTACCTTCTCCCTTATTGGAAAGTAGTTCATCACAGAAATCTGTTCTTGTGACTACTACACCAATTAGTGAGGAAGCTAATGATGATGATCATGTAACTTTAGATCAAGTTACTACCGAATCTCGTAGGTAAACCAGAGTGAGATCCGCACCAGAGTGGTACGGTAATCCTGTTCTAGAAGTCATGTTACTAGACCATGACGAACTTGCGAACTATGAGGAAGCGATGATGAGCCCAGATTCCATGAAATGGTTTGAGGCCATGAAATCTGAGATATGATCCATGTATGAGAACAAAGTATGGACTTTGATGGATTTGCCCGATGATCGGCAAGCCATAGAAAATAAATGGATCTTCAAGAGGAAGACGGACGCTGATAGCAGTGTTACTATCTACAAAGCTAGACTTGTCGAAAAAGGTTTTGACAAAGTTCAAGGTGTTGACTACGATGAAATTTTCTCACTCGTAGCGATGCTTAAGTCTGTCCAAATCATGTTAGCAATTGCCGCATTTTTATGAAATCTGGCAAATGGGTAAACAAAACTACATTCCTTAATGGATTTAAATAAGAGTTGTATATGATGCAACTAGAAGGTTTTTGTCAATCCTAAAGTTGCTAACAAAATATGCAAGCTCCAGTGATCCATCTATGGACTAGTGCAAGCATCTCGGAGTTGGAATATACGCTTTGATAAGTTGATCAAAGCATATAGTTTTATACAGACTTGCGGTGAAGTCTGTATTTACAAGAAAGTGAGTGGGAGCACTACAACATTTCTGATAAGTATATGTGTATGACATATTCTTGATCGAAAATAATGTAGAATTATTCTGCAAAGCATAAAGGAGCGTTTAAAACGATTTTTTTTCAAAGAAAACCTCGGTGAAGCTGCTTACATATTAAGCATCAAAATCCATAGAGATAGATCAAGACGCTTGATAAGTTTTTTCAATGAGTACATACCTTGACAATATTTTGAAGTAGTTCAAAAATGGAACAGTCAAAGAAAGAGTTCTTGGCTGTGTTACAAGGTATGAAATTGAGTAAGACTCAAAGCCCGACCACGGCAGAAGATGGAAAGAGAATGAAAGTCATTCCCTATGCCTCAGACATAGGTTCTATAAAGTATGCCATGTTGTGTACCAGATCTATTGTATACCCTACACTGTGTTAAGCAAGGGAATACAATAGTGATCTAAGAGTAGATTACTGGACAGCGGTCAAAATTATCCTTAGTGGAATAAGGAAATATTTCTCAATTATGGAGGTGACAAAAAGGTTCATCGTAAAAAGTTACGTAGATGCAAGTTTTGACACAGATCTGGATGACTCTAAGTCTCGATCTAGATACATATTGAAAGTGGGAGCAATTAGCTAGAGTAGATCCATGCAGAGGATTGTAGACATAGAATTCACAAAATACTTACGGATCTGTATGTGACAGACCCGTTGACTAAAATTATCTCACAAGCAAAACGTGATCACACCTTAGTACTCTTTGGGTGTTAATCACATAAATCATGTGAACTAGATTATTGACTCTAGTAAACCCTTTGGGTATAGGTCACATGACGATGTGAACTATGGGTGTTAATCACATGGTGATGTGAACTCTTAGTGTTGAATCACATGGCGATGTGAACTAGATTATTGACTCTAGTGCAAGTGGGAGACTAAAGGAAATATGCCCTAGAGGCAATAATAAAGTTATTATTTATTTCCTTATATCATGATAAATTTTTATTATTCATGCTAGAATTGTATTAACCGGAAACATAATACATGTGTGAATACATAGACAAACAGAGTGTCACTAGTATGCCTCTACTTGACTAGCTCATTAATCGAAGATGGTTATGTTTCCTAAACATAAACATAAGAGTTGTTATTTGATTAACGGGATCACATCAATAGGAGAATGATGTGATTGATATGACCCATTCCATTAGCTTAGCACCCGATCGTTTAGTATGTTGCTATTGCTTTCTTAATGACTTATACATGTTCCTATGACTATGAGATTATGCAACTCCCGTTTGCTGGAGGAACACTTTGTGTGCTACCAAACGTCACAACGTAACTGGGTGATTATAAAGGAGCTCTACACGTGTCTCCAAAGGTACATGTTGGGTTGGCGTATTTCGAGATTAGGATTTGTCACTGCGATTGTCGGAGAGGTATCTCTAGGCCCTCTCGGTAATGCACATCACATAAGCCTTGCAAGCATAGCAACTAATGAGTTAGTTGTGAGATGATGTATTACGGAACGAGTAAAAGAGACTTTCCGGTAATGAGATTGAACTAGGTATTAAGATACCGACGATCGAATCTCGGGCAAGTAACATACCGATGACAAAGGGAACAACGTATGTTGTTATGCGGTCTGACCGATAAAGATCTTCGTAGAATATGTGGGAGCCAATATGAGCATCCAGGTTCCGCTATTGGTTATTGACTGGAGATGTGTCTCAGTCATGTCTACATTGTTCTCGAACCCGTAGGGTCCCCACGCTTAAGGTTTCGATGACAGTTATATTATGAGTTTATGAGTTTTGATGTACTGAAGGAGTTCGGAGTCCGGGATGAGATCGGGGACATGACGAGGAGTCTCAAAATGGTCGAGACGTAAAGATCGATATATTGGACGACTATATTCGGACATCGGAAAGGTTCCGAGTGATTCGGGTATTTTTCGGAGTACCGGAGAGTTACGGGAATACGTATTGGGCCTTATTGGGCCATACGGGAAAGAAGAAAAAGGGCCTCAAGGGTGGCCGCACCCCTCCCCTTGGTCTGGTCCGAATTGTACTAGGGAAGGGGGGCGCCCCCTTCCTTCCTTCTCCTTTTCCCTTCCTCTTTTCCTATTCCATAGGGGAGGTGGAATCCTACTAGGACTCGGGGGTCCTAGTAGGACTCCACACTTGGCGCGCCCCCTCCTAGGGCCGGCCTCCTCCTCCCTTGCTCCTTTATATACGAGGGCAGGGGGGCACCTCTAGACAGAAGTTGATCCACGTGATCATATTCTTAGCCGTGTGCGGTGCCCCCTTCCACCATAATCCTCGATAATATTGTAGCGGTGCTTAGGCGAAGCCCTGCGACGGCAGAACATCAAGATTGTCACCATGCCGTCGTCCTGACGGAACTCTTCCCCGACACTTTGCTGGATCGGAGTCCGGGGATCGTCATCAAGCTGAACGTGTGCTAAAACTCGGAGGTGCCGTAGTTTCGGTGCTTGATCGGTCTGGCCGTGAAGACGTACGACTACATCAACCGCGTTGTGCTAACGCTTCCGCTGTCGGTCTACAAGGGTACGTAGATCACACTCTTCTCTCGTTGCTATGCATCACCATGATCTTGCGTGTGCGTAGGAATTTTTTTGAAATTACTACGTTCCCCAACAAGCAAGCGTGAGGAATTCCGCAACCTGAAGCAAGGTTCTATGCCTGTCTACGAGTACAACAAGATGTTTCAGAAGCTCGCCCGTTTTGCTAAGCAGGATGTCCCTGACGAGGAGAGAATGATATACCAGTTCAGGGGTGCTCTCAGAGAAGAAATCCAGCTAGCTCTTGTCCTCTTTGAGCCCAAGAGGTACGATGTGTTTTACAACATGGCAATGAAGCAAGAGACTACTCAACAGAAGTGTGATGCTTCCAAGAAGCGAGTCAGAGATGCTACTCCTTCTTCCTCAACTCAAGTGGCTAAGCAGCAGAAGTATTGGCTTCCTCCTCCTCCGTTCCGTTAGCCTTATCAGCAGAAGAGCAAAGGTGGCAGTGGATCTACCCCCCCCCCCCAACCCTGGCTTTTAGAACAAGACTTCGTCTCAAGCTCCAAGATCGAGTGCTCCGTATCACCATCCGCTTTCAGAAGTCATGTGCAACAAGTGCCAAGAGAAGGGTCACTATGCCAACAAATGCTTCAATCAGAGGCGTCTCCCTCCTCCACCGCCTGTGAGATCGGCAAGTACGGCTGTGGTCAAGCATAACCCCAAGTCTGCTAAGGTCAACTTGATGAATGCAGCTCAGGCAGAGGACTCGTCAGATGTCATCATGGGTAACCTTCACGTTAACGATATTCCTGCAAAAGTTCTTTTTGACACTGGTGCATCGCATTGTTTCATCTCCAGACCATTTGTTTCTAAGCAGGAGTTGCCTTTACAAGAATTGCCTAGACAGTTATCCGTTGTTTCTCCGGGTAAATTCATGAATGCAAGTGCTATGGCCCCGGATGTTACTATCTTGTTGGGCAACTACAAGTTTCTATCCTCTCAAGTGGTCCTTGGTAACTCGGATATTGATCTTATTCTCGGAATGGGTTGGCTTTCTAAGCACAAGGCTCAGCTTGATTGTGCTGCCAGGCAGATTCAATTGACTCATTCATCTGAGGATGTAATTGTCTTTGCCGCTCGTGATGATACCATCTGTCTGTTTTCTCTCAATGAGAAGGGTGAACTGGATGCCATCTCTCAAATTCCAGTCGTTTGCGAATATCAAGACGTCTTTCCAGAAGAGCTTCCAGGAATGCCTCCGCACCGGCCAGTTGAATTCATCATTGATCTTGAGCCTGGCACGGAACCTGTTTGCAAACGTCCTTACAAGCTTGGACCTGAAGAGTTGAAGGAGCTGAAGAAGCAACTCGATATTCAAGAGCGAATGGGTCTCATTGGACCTAGTTCTTCTCCGTGGGGTTGTGGAGTTCTTTTTGTGAAGAAGAAGGATGGAACGGACCGACTTTGTGTTGACTACCGTCCATTGAACAAGAAGACTATAAAGAACAAGTACCCACTTCCCAACATCAATGAGCTGTTCGAACAACTCAAAGGTGCTCAAGTATTCTCCAAGCTTGATCTCCGTATGGGCTATCACCAGATTCGAATCCATGAGCAAGATATTCCCAAGACGGCTTTCAGAACAAGCTATGGTTCATATGAATACACTGTCATGTCTTTTGGCCTCGTCAACGCTCCTCCGACTTTCTCTCGCATGATGAACTTCATCTTCAACGCCTACACAAATGACTTTGTCTTGGTCTACCTTGATGACATTCTGGTCTTTTCAAAGAACAAGGAAGATCATGCCAAGCACTTGCATTTGGTGCTTGATAAGCTCAAAGAACACCAGTTCTACGCCAAGTTCTCAAAGTGCGAGTTTTGGCTCGATGAGGTTCTCTATCTTCGGCATATCATCTCTGCCAAGGGCATTGCGGTGAATTCTGAGAAGGTGTCTGCAATTGTGAATTGGGAATCACCTCAGAACAAGAAGCAACTCCACAGCTTCCTTGGTCTCGCAAGCTACTGTCGAAGGTTCGTTGAGAACTTTTCAAAGATCGCGAAGCCTCTTTCAAACCTTCTCCAGAAGCACGTCAAGTACGTTTGGTCTCCGGAATGTGACATCGCTTTCAACACTTTGAAGGAGAAATTAGTCACTGCTCCAGTTCTGACTCCTCCTGATGAATCCAAACCGTTCGAGGTCTTCTGCGATGCCTCTCTTCAAGGTCTTGGTGCAGTGTTGATGCAAGAGAAGAAAGTTGTGGCTTATAACTCTCGCCAGTTGAAGCCCAACGAGAAGAACTACCCCACTCATGACCTCGAGTTGGCGGCAGTTGTGCATGCTCTTTTGACTTGGAGACATCTCTTATTGGGAAGAAAAGTGGACATCTTCACTGACCACAAGAGTCTCAAGTACATCTTACTCAGCCTAATCTCAACCTCAGGCAGACTCGTTGGGTCGAAATGATTCAAGAGTATAATCCGAGCATCGAATATACTCCAGGCAAGGCCAATGTGATTGCTGACGCTTTGAGCAGGAAGGCTTACTGCAACAGTCTGATTCTCAAGCCCTACCAACCCGAGCTTTGTGAAGCTTTCCGCAAACTCAATCTGCAAGTTGTTCCGCAAGGTTTCCTCTCCATCCTTCAAGTCTCTCCTACTTTGGAAGATCAGATTCGCGAGGCTCAACTTCTTGATGCTATGGTGAAGAAGGTGAAGATTGGGATTGCCAAGAGTCAACCCAAGTACAAGTCCTATCGCCTTGATGATAAGGATACTCTATTCTTCGAGGATCACATCGTTGTGCCTAAAGGTGACCTTCGTAAAGTCATTATGAACAAGGCTCACAATTCACTCCTCTCCATCCACCCTGGGAGTACGAAGATGTACCAGGACCTCAAGCAGGCTTATTGGTGGACTCGAATGAAGCGCGAGATTGCTCAGTTCGTGAACGAATGTGATGTCTACAGAAGAGTGAAGGTAGAACACCAACGACCAGCTGGTCTCCTCCAACCTCTTGCCATTCCAGAATGGAAGTTTGACCACATTGAGATGGACTTCGTGACGGGTTTTCCAAAGTCCAAGCGTGGCAATGATGCTATATTCGTTGTTATCGACAAACTCACTAAAGTGGCTCATTTCCTTCCTATCAAAGAGTCAATCACTGCAGCTCAATTGGCGGAGCTTTATACCTCTCGGATTGTCTCTCTGCACGGCATTCCACAGTTGATCTCTTCAGACCGTGGCAGCATCTTTACCTCCAAGTTTTGGGATTCTTTTCAGAAGGCCATGGGCACCAACATCCGTTTCAGCACAGCTTTTCATCCTCAAACTAGCGGTCAAGTCGAGCATGTCAATCAGATTCTAGAAGATATGCTCAGGGCTTGCGTTATCTCTTTCGGTATGAAGTGGGAAGATTGTCTTCCATATGCCGAGTTTTCCTACAACAACAGCTTTCAAGCAAGTTCGGGTAAGGCCCCATTTGAAATTCTCTATGGCAGGAAGTGTCGTACTCCTCTTAACTGGGCGGAGACCGGTGAACGTCAACTTCTCGGAAATGACTTGATCACAGAGGCAGAGGAAATGTGCAAAGTCATTTGTGATAACCTCAAAGCTGCGCAATCACGCCAGAAGAGCTACTATGATAGTAAGCATCGTTGAGGGAGTTCTAGATTAAGGGGTGTCCGGATGGCCGGACTATACCTTCAGCCGGACTCCTGGACTATGAAGATACAAGATTGAAGATTTCGTCCCGTGTCCGGAAGGGACTTTCCTTGGCGTGGAAGGCAAGCTTGGCGATACGGATATGCAGATCTCCTACCATTGTAACCGACTTTGTGTAACCCTAACCCTCTCCGGTGTCTATATAAACCAGAGGGATTTACTCCGTAGGACAACATACAGAACAACAATCATACCATGGGCTAGCTTCTAGGGTTTAGCCTCTCCGATCTCGTGGTAGATCTACTGTTGTACTACCCGAGATCCGCCGGTTTTGACACCGACATTGGTGCTTTCATTAAGAGTTCCTCTGTGTCGTCGCCTTCAGGCTTGATGACTCCTACGATCATCAATGGCGATGCAGTCCAGGGTGAGACCTTCCTCCCCGGACAGTTCTTCGTCTTCGGCGGCTTCGCACTGCGGGCCAATTCACTTGGCCATCTGGAGTAGATCGAAAGCTATGCCCCTGGCCCTCAGGTCAGATTTGGAAGTTTAAACTACACGGCTGACATCCGCGGGGACTTGATCTTCGACGGATTCGAGCCACTGCCAAGCGCGCCGCACTGTCATGACGAGCATGATCTAGCTGTGCCACCGAACAGTGCCCTGGAGGCCGCACCCGCATCAGCTTCGACCCTTAATTCGGAGCCAAGTGCGCCGATCGAGGATGGGTGGTTGGACGCCGCCTCGGGGGCTATGATCCCAACGGCGATTGAGCCGAATACCAGCCCCACACTCTGTGAGACTCGTGACTCCAAGGAGCCGGACTCCTCTCCGGAATCCGAACCCTCCGCGCCCATGCCGATCGAATCCGATTGGGCGCCGATTATGGAGTTTACTGCCGCGGACTTCTTTCAGCACTCGCCTTTCGGCGATATTCTGAAGACACTGAAGTCTCTCTCTTTATCAAGAGAGCCCTGGCCGGACTACGGTCAGCAAGGTTGGGATTCGGACGATGAAGAAATTCAAAGCCCACCCACCACCCACTTTGTAGCCACTATCGACGACTTAACCGACATGCTTGACTTCGACTCCGAAGACATCGACGGTATGGACGCCAATGAAGGAGACGATGAAGAACCAGCGCCTATCAGGCCCTGGAAAGCCACCTCGTCATATGACATATACATGGTGGACACCCCAAAAGAAGGAGATGGCGATGGAACAACGGAGGATGACCCCTCCAAGAAACACCCTAAGCGCCGGCGTCAGCGGCGCCGCTCAAAATCCCTCCAAAACAAATACGGTGATTCCAGCACGCGAGATAATAATACTCCGGAAAGTGCCGAAGAAAACCCCCTCCAGCAAGATTTAGCACATGAGGATGGAGAAACCAGCCCTCATGAGAGAGCGGCAGACAGAGAGGTCGAGGACGATAATTATATGCCTCCCTCCGAAGACGAGGCAAGCCTCGACGACGACGAATTCGTTGTGCCAGAGGATCCCGTCGAGCAAGAGCTTTTTCAATGCAGGCTTATGGCCACGGAAAGAAGCCTCAAGAAAAAACAGCAACAGCTTAGAGCTGATCAAGATTTGCTAGTCGACAGATGGACTGAAGTCCTTGCGGCCGAAGAGCATAAACTCGAACGCCCCTCCAAGAGCTACCCAAAGCGCAGGTTGCTACCCCGATTAGAGGAGGAAGCACTTGATGCGGCTGACCGGCCACCTCGTGGCCGCGACAGAGAGGCCTCTCGGCCCTCCACTCAAGCCCCACCCCGTACCAAGGCACGGGAATATGCGCCGGACTTACGAGATATGTTGGAGGACAAGGCAAGGCAAACAAGATCGATCTACGGATCGCGTGGGCGCCCCACGGCTCGAGACGGTAACCGTCATGCCGGCCACAAATTCGGTAGGGCCGAACACAGTAGACAAAGCTCATTGGAGCTACGTCGTGATATAGCTCAGTATAGAGGCGCCGCACACCCACTATGCTTCACAAACAAAATAATGGATCATCCAATCCCCGAGGGTTTCAAACCCATAAATATCAAATCATATGATGGCACAACAGATCTCGCAGTATGGATCGAGGATTATCTCCTTCATATCCACATGGCCCGCGGCGATGATTTCCACGCCATCAAATAACTCCCACTCAAGCTTAAAGGACCAGCTCGACATTGGCTTAACAACTTGCCAACAGGATCAATCAGTTGTTGGGAGGACTTGGAAGCCGCATTCCTCGACAATTTCTAGGGTACTTATGTGCGACCCCCAGACACCGATGACCTAAGTCACGTAATTCAGCAGCTAGAGGAATCGGCCAGGCAATTCTGGACATGGTTCCTAACAAAGAAAAATCAAATAGTCGACTGTCCGGACGCTGAGGCCCTAGCATCCTTCAAGCACAATATCCGTGACGAGTGGCTTGCCCGGCACCTGGGACAGGAAAAGCCGAAGTCTAGGGCAGAACTCACGACGCTCATGACCCGCTTTTGCGCGGGAGAAGACAGCTGGCTTGCTCGTAGCAACAATATGACCAAGAACCCTGGTAATTCGGATACCAGGGACAGTAGTGGCAGGTCGCGTCGCAACAAGCAGAAGCGCCGCATTAACGGCGACAATACTTAGGATACGACAGTTAATGCCGGATTTAGAGGCTCTAAATCTGGTCAGCGGAAAAAGCCATTCAAAAGGAATCCTAGTGGCCCGTCCAGTTTGGACCGAATACTCGACCGCTTGTGCCAGATACATGGCACCCCCGAAAAGCCGGCCAATCACACCAACAGGGATTGTTGGGTGTTCAAGCAGGCAGGCAAGTTAAACGCCGAAAATGAAGACAAGGGGCTGCATAGCGATGACGACGAGGAGCTCCGGCCACCGAACAACAGTGGACAGAAGGGTTTTCCCCCACAAGTGCGGACGGTGAACATGATATACGCAACCCACGTCCCCAAAAGGGAGCGGAAGCGCGCGTTAAGGGACGTATACGCGGTGGAGCCAGTCGCCCCAAAGTTCAACCCATGGTCCTCCTGCCTGATCACTTTTGATTGAAGGGACCATCCCACTAGCATCCGTCATGGCGGATTCGCCGCATTGGTTCTAGACCCAATTACTGACGGATTTCATCTCACTCGAGTCCTTATGGACGGCGGCAGCAGCCTGAACCTGCTTTACCAGGATACAGTGCGGAAAATGGGCATAGATCCCTCGAGGATTAAGCCCACCAAAACGTCCTTTAAAGGCGTAATACCAAGTGTAGAGGCCAACTGTACAGGCTCAGTCACACTTGAAGTGGTCTTCGGATCTCCGGATAATTTCTGAAGCGAGGAGTTAATCTTCGACATAGTCCCATTCCGCAGTGGCTATCACGCACTGCTCGGGCGAACCGCATTCGCCAAGTTCAATGCGGTACCACACTACGCATACCTTAAGCTCAAAATGCCAGGCCCCTGAGGAGTAATTACGGTCAATGGAAACACCGAACGCTCCCTCCGAACGGAGGAGAACACGGCGGCCCTCGCAGCAGAAGTACAAAGCAGCCTCTCCAGGCAGTTCTCCAGTCCGGCCATTAAACGACCGGACACCGTCAAGCGTGCCCGGAGTAACCTACAACAAGACCGCCTGGCACGACCCGAGCAGGTGTAGCAATGCGGCCCCAACCCCAGCCCTTGCAAAAATGCGATACCAGTACTTCACGTACATATCTACGCTCTAGAAATACCATGGGGACAGGGGGAGGGGCACCATCACGGCACGCCCGAAACACGGCTTAAACCGCACCAGGGGCTGCCGGTTTTTTAATTTTCTCTTACTTTCAGGACTCCACTCTTCGGAAGGCCCGTTCGGCCGAACAAACGATGCAAGAACCAGGGAAGCAGACAAGCCACGTCGCATTACGGAACTCCCAGGTGGTCTCTATCACGAATAGTATACCTGTTCGCATACTATTCCACAGCTTGCCCCTAGAACGGACACGTTAAATAGTCCAACCTTTTGCTTATCGCATTATTTGTATCGTTTTGCTTTGATCGCAGCCCTCTTTAATAAACAATGCATAGCTTTTGTCTATTTTTGCATTACTCTTTTTTAATATATGTTCCTTAATGAGATGTTGCATCCGTACACTTTGGTATGACCAAAATACGCCAGGGGCTTTAGTACCCTCAATATGGTGTGAGAAGTCCGAACACTTTAACAAGTGCGGCACCCCGAACTTATAGCATTATATGCATCGGCTCCGAATTATGTCTTGGGTCAATAGTTGGGTTTGCCCGGCTCCTATGTTTTGGTGTCGTACGTTCTGCTATATCGGCTAAGGTAGCACTAGGAGAACCACTGTGATTGTGCCCCAGTTGAGCTGGTTCGAGCACCTTAGTGGAGAAAGCTAAAACTGACTATCATGATAAAGCGAGAGCTGGTCGCTGTTCGAGAGGTTTTTCGAGTCCCTAAAGACTTATGCCTCTTAGAGCGAGGAGCCGGCTCTGTCCGGCCAAGGCGTGAATAGCGCCCCGAACTCGGTCTTCTGAATACCAGGGGCTTCGCCGAAATTTAAAATTATAGAATTCTATGGCTAAGTGAGAGTGTTCACGCATTATAGTCCGATTGCCTTGTTCGTTGGGCTGAGTGCCTCCCTCGAAGGACCCAAACATGGGAAAAAGAGCGCTCGGGTTTATCCCCGAACACCCCAGCACTAGCGGCACGGGGGAAGAAGCCGACGACTTGCCATCTCTCAGAATTGATAAACAGCCGCACAGAAGGTAATATTTTAAATTCCAACAGCATTGCTTAGCGCATATGAACAAATTTTTAGCGCACAGGACAAAACGAGCAAGTTTCACTCAAAAATTACATCCCTAGAACATTCATCCACCACAAGGCAGGCACCCTTCAGAACATCCTTATAATAATTCTCGGGCTTGCGATGCTCTTTTCCCGGTGGTGGCCCGTCCTTCACAAGCTTCTCAGCATCCAGCTTGCCCCAGTGCACCTTAGCACGGGCAAGGGCGCTACGGGCACCTTCAATGCAGACGGAGCACTTGATGACTTCGAGCATTGAATAGGCCTCCACCAGCCGCCACACCAGACCGAAATAGCTCCCAGGTAGAGCCCCTCCAGGCCACAACCGAACTATGAGGCCCTTCATGGCCTATTCGGCCGCCTTGTGGAGCTCGACCAGTTGCTTCAGCTGGTCGCTCAGGGGCACGGGGTGTCCGGCCTCAGCATACTGAGACCAGAACACCTTCTCTGTCGAGCTGCCCTCCTCGGCTTGATAGAATGCGGCGGCATCGGACACACTCCGGGGAAGATCTGCGAACGCTCCTGGAGAGCTCCGGATTCGGGTAAGTAAAAAGTAACTCATGTTTATGTGTTTGCTTTGCATAAAGAATGCCTTACCCGCCGCTATCTTCTTCACCTCATCCAACTCCTAGAGGGTCTTCTGGGATCCGGCCTTGGCAGACTTGGCATTTTCAATAGCCACCGGGAGCTCGGATGCTCGCGTCTTTGAGTCAAGATCCAAACTCTCATGTTTTTCCAAGAGAGCCTGGAGCTCTTGCCGTACCTTGCCAACCTCGGCCTCATACTTCTCCCGCTCGGTGCGCTCCGTGGCCGCACTCTTCTCGGCCTCGACCAGCGCTTGCTTAAGGGTCGCCATCTCAGACGTGGCCCCTACATTAGCCACGATAATCCTGTTATTTTTTGCAATTGCACCTTTTTATATATATTTAAACAAGGTATTTCTTATCTTCATTGTCCTCGAGCTGCTTCTTGGCACGCCCGAGCTCTTGCTCGGACCACTCGAGGTTCTGCTTTAGCGTGTCCACTTCCACAGTCCGTGCGGCGGACGCAAGCAGAGAAGCCTGCATACGCATATTGACTCATTTTTGTTAGACTCCTGCGAATTTTATTTGATCCTCTATTCGGTTTTTCTTCCCGAACGCCAAACAGAGCATCAGGGGCTATTGTCTATGCGGTAATATTATTTGCACATTCTTTACTTACCTCAAAGCCTGTTAAAAGGCTAGTACAAGCTTCAGTCAGTCCGCTCTTGGCGGACTGAACCTTCTGGAAAACCGCACTCATAATGGTGCGGTGCTCCTCGTCGATGGAGGCGCCTTGGAGCGCCTCCAACAGATTGTCCGGTGCCTCCGGTTGGACGGGGGTCACCGTCACGGTGGGCTTACTCCTCTTGGAAGGAGGTCCCCCGCCAGACTATGGAACCTTTGAAGGTTCCGGAGCGGTGTCCGGCCTAGAGCCGGACATGGATCCCTGGGGGGTTTCATCCCCTTCACTCCTGGAGTCCGGGAGGTCACCTTGCGGCGCCTCCAGGACCACCTCCTCCCAGCTTGGAACTTGTTGGGACAACACTTCGGTGTCGTCCGTAGGGCGGGGGAGGAAGCCGTCGGAAGCGAGTTCACATCCGACGAGTCCAGTGAGCGGCTCGACGATGCGTCGAGCCGGTCTTTGGGTGGGCTGCATAAACATATTCGACATGAGGGAAAGATGTGCAATAAACGAATACTATGAATTACTCTGGTATCCGGATACTTACGATTTTGCCAGGGGCTTGGCCCTGGGCGGCCACTCCTCTCCGCCGTCGTCGGCGTCGGTGGAGTAGTCCGGAGGAAGGGTTTTCCCCTTCTTGGACCCTCCGGCCTCCCCAGAGAGGGCGGCCTTCCTTTTCTTCTCTCCCCCCACTGGAGGGGGAGAGGTCTCTTCTTCTTCCTCCTCGTCTTCACGGGAGGAATGCGCCTCAGAACCGTAGGATGATGTATCTGACACCTCTTGGCGCCGGGCACTCTTTCGAGTCCCCGTGGCCTTTTTCGCGGCCTTCTTCTCCGGCACCACATAGGGTGCCGGAACCAGCAGCTTCGCCAATCGAGCGTCCGCTGGGCCTTCGGGCAAAGCAGCCGGACAGTTGATCTGTCCGGACGTCACCTGCCAATCCTATCAAAGGTAAGGGAGCTTAGATCCCGCATGGAGTCAAACTATGAAAAACTGATACCCTGTAAAATGAAAAAACAGCTTACCGCATGAGTGTGACGCTGCGTACTGAATCCGCGATCCTCGGCGCCCTTGAAAAGCACCTACCAGGCATCTTCGTACATCGTGTCGAAGAGCCTGCTCAGAGTTTGGTGCCGCGCCGGGTCGAACTCCCACAAGTTGAAAGCTCGTTGTTGACACGGGAGGATCAGGCGGATGAGCATAACCTGGACTACCTTGACAAGTTTGAGCTTCTTGTCCACCAGGGTTTGGACGCATGTTTGGAGTCCGGCCAGCTCTCCTTTTTTACCCCACGACAGGCCCGTCTCCTTCCAGGAGGTGAGCCGCGTAGGGGGTCCGGATCGAAACTCGGGGGCTGCGACCCATTCGGGGTCACGCGGCTTGGTGATGTAAAACCACCCCGATTGCCACCCCTTCAGGGTCTCCACAAAGGAGCCCTCGAGCCATAAGACGTTGGCCATCTTTCCCACCATGGCGCCTCCGCACTCCGCCTGGTTGCCGCGCACCACCTTCGGCTTGACATTGAAAGTCTTGAGCCATAGGCCGAAATGGGGGCGGATGCGGAGGAAAGCCTCGCACACGACGATAAACGCCGAGATGTTGAGGACAAAGTTTGGGGCCAGATCATGGAAATCCAGGCCATAGTAGAACATGAGGCCCCTGACAAATGGGTGAAGAGGGAAGCCCAGTCCGCGGAAGAAATGGGGGAGGAACACCACCCTCTCATGGGGCCTAGGGGTGGGGATGAGCTGCCCCTTTTCGGGAAGCCGGTACGCAATGTCGTTAGACAAGTATCCAGCCTTCCTCAGTTTTTTGATGTGTCCCTCCGTGACGGAGGAGACCACCCACTTGCCTCCCGCTCCGGACATGGCTGGAGAAGGTTGAGGTGGGGAGTGCGGACTTGGGCGCTGGAGCTCGAGTGCGCAAGAAAGGATAAGCAAGGGAGGAAGAAGGCGTAGGTGAAAAGGTGGATCCTTATCCCCTTATATGGGTGGACGCAACTACGTGTCCCCACTAGGCTGGTAAAACTCGCTTATCTCCAAGCGCCGTAATCAATGGCACGGTTGGGTTACCCATGCTCGTATTGATGAGAATCCTGGAATAAGGGGACACGATCTCTGCTTTAACAAGACGTGCCAAGGAAACCGCCTCGCATGACGCGCTGAGGTGGGATAATGAAACGACTCGGATAAAGGCTTGGCCGTGGTGTGTCACACTACGGAATACGTCAGCAGATTAGATTTGTGTAAATATTATTCTCTCTATGGCAATCTGTGGAAACTTATTTTGCAGAGCCGGACACTATCTTTGTGTTCAAAATCTTCTATGAAGTACTTGGAGGAGGAACCCGCCTTGCAATGCCGAAGACAATCTGCACGCCGGACTCGTCGTCATTGAAGCCTGGTTCAGGGGCTACTGAGGGAGTCCTAGATTAAGGGGTGTCCGGATGGCCGGACTATACCTTCAGCCGGACTCCTGGACTATGAAGATACAAGATTGAAGACTTTGTCCCGTGTCTAGAAGGGACTTTCCTTGGCGTGGAAGGCAAGCTTGGCGATACGGATATGCAGATCTCCTACCATTGTAACCGACTTTGTGTAACCCTAACCCTCTCCGGTGTCTATATAAACCGGAGGGTTTTAGTCCGTAGGACAACATACAGAACAACAATCATACCATAGACTAGCTTCTAGGGTTTAGCCTCTCTGATCTCATGGTAGATCTACTCTTGTAATACCCGAGATTCGCCGGTTTTGACACCGACAATCGTGATTTAGCCTTCGAGATCGGAGACCATGTTTACCTCTGCGTCTCTCCAATGAAAGGTACTTGTCGCTTTGGTATCAAAGGGAAGCTTGCCCCTAGATACGTGGGTCCTTTCAAGATCGTCAGCTAGAGAGGCGATCTCACCTATCAACTCGAGCTTCCTTCAAACTTTGCAAACGTGCACGACGTGTTCCATGTCTCTCAGCTCCGCAAGTGCTTCAACACCCCTGACCGTACCGTCAACTTCGAAGAGATTGATCTCCAAGAAGACCTTTCTTATCGTGAGCACCCAGTTGCTATTCTTGAAGAAACTGAACGCAAGACTCGCAATAAGTCAATCAAATTCCTCATAGTCAAGTGGTCACACCACTCTGACCGTGAAGCCACCTGGGAACGCGAGGATCACCTCCGTTCTGAGTACCCGGCGTTTTTCCAGTCCTAGATCTCGGGACGAGATCCTTTCGTAGTGGTGGAGTGTTGTAACACCCCGGATGTAATTTACCTTATATGTATCCCAACTCTTGCCATTTCCGGCATAAGTTATTATATTTTCCTCGGGTTCGGGTTTTTGTCTCCGTGTGTTGTTGCCTTTGTCATGCATCTCATATCATGTCGTCATGTGCATTGCATTTGCATACGTGTTCGTCTCATGCATCCGAGCATTTTCCCCGTTGTCCGTTTTGCATTCCGGCGCTCCTATCTCCTCCGGAGGTCCTTTCTACCACTTTTCATGTGTGGGGGTTAAACATTTCCGGATTGGACCGAGACTTGTCAAGCGGCCTTGGTTTACTACCGGTAGACCACCTATCAAGTTCCGTACCATTTGGACTTCGTTTGATACTCCAATGGTTAACCGAGGGACCGAGAAGGCCTCGTGTGTGTTGCAGCCCAACACCCCTCAAAAGTGGCCCTAAACCCAGCTAAACCCTCTCCATCATCTCGGTCGTTTGATCACGATCGCGTGGTCGAAAACCGCACCTCATTAGGAGCTTCCTAGCCCCCTCTACCTCTATATATAGAACCCCCTCCAAAAATCTCGCGGATGAACCCTAGCCCTGCTCCCTCTCCGCTGCCGGACGCGTCCGAACCAGGCCGGACACGTCCGTGCAGCCGCTCCCCTCCAATCGCCCACCGCCACGTGTCCCGCCGCCGTCCTCCCGTGCCGCCGGCCCGCGAGCCCGGGTCAGGCCCCCGCAAGGCCCAGCCGCTCGGCGCCCGCCTCCTCTCGCCGCCCCGCCGCCTCAGCTCCCGCGCTGCCGCCCGGAGTCCCGCGCTGGCCACCGCCGCCATCGCCACCAACTCGCCGCGCGCCGCCGCCCGGAGCTCCGGCGCCGCCCGACCGCGCCGCGCCGCCCCATCCTCGCGGCCACCTCCGTCGCTGGCGTCCTCCTGCGCCGCTCCGGTCTTCTCCCTTGACTCCGGCGCCCCCCCGACGAACTCCGACCGGCGAACCTCGGGATCCGCGCCCGGCTGGATCTAGATCTAACAAATCTCGGTTGACTTTTATTCAGCGAAACCCTAGTTTTTTTGCATTTTTCATCATGTCGTAACTCCGCGTCCGTAGCTCTGATTTGAGGGTGTGGCATATCAAAATGTTCGTCTCAGAGGGTTCATCATTTCATCTCATTGAATGATTTTCATTTGAGCTCGTCTTGATGCCCGAAATGCTGTTGGAAGAGAGCTATATGATAAAATTGTCAGATCTGTTTCATCAAATGGATATTTGTCTTTTTTTGCCATGATTTATGTGTGCATGATATGCTCCTGAGCTCTACATGAGTTTTGTTATATGCCATGCCATCTTTACATAGGTGCTTACCATGTATTTTTGTGATATGTGTGGTGACTAGCACAAGCTTGTAAAGTAGTGCATTCATTAATGCTGATTTCAGGGACTTAGAATTTCTCTAAGTCCTTGTCCTGAATTTTGTCATTATGCCATATGTTCATGTTGTTTCCTAGTGATCCGTGCCTCTTTTGTGGATGATCAGTAAGGATGATTTCTTAACATTGTGGTGCTCTATCCATCCATGTCTTTGTTTGCATTTATGGAGCAACCTAGCTTGAGTCAATCGAGCTCTACTTTTGCTAGTTCATGAATCCTGGCAGATTGTTGACTTGTTAGCGATTTTGCCGAGGATGTTGTTATTGATCCGTGCATGCTATGTTGTTGTTCTTGTCATGTCTAGATTCTATGCCATGTATTCTTGATGGGTGTATTATTAGTTTGTCATGCCATGCTCTGTAGTGAGTGCATCGAGCTCGTGAACATGTCTACTCGTTAACAGATTTGCATGCTCCAGTTTTTCACTAAGTCTGTAATATGATTATGTTTTTGCCATGTTCACATGCTTGCAATTGTATTTTCTTATCCCTTTTGGCTCAAGGTCACTAAGGGACTTTTTTTAAGTGCTTTGAGTAGATTCATGTCATGCCTTTCTTGGCCATGTTAAGTTCCTGTAGCATATAGTTTTCACGCTCCAAAGTGTGCTACCTGATGTTAAATTCCAGACTTGTGTTAATTTCACCAAGTCTGAAACCTATTATCATTTGCACTTTTGCCATGCTTGTTTGAACCTGTTAATTGATGAGTTGGCAGTAGCTCAGTGTTCATCTTTTGTCAAGCATCATGAGTGGATCCCTGCCATGTATTTTTTTGTCATGTTTGAGTGTTTTAGCATATTTATCTTGATGCTTTTAGATGGCTACTTGTTGTTTATCGCAGACCGGTGCCATATTTGTTTTGCTTGCCATTTCCAGACCGTGCATCCGATTCCGGTGATCTTTATATCGATTTCAACCGAAATCACCTCACCTTTCTAGTGGCACTCTTGGATTTCCATTTTGAGTCCAGGTTCAATCATTACTTGTCAAATCTTGCATATGCATCACATATCGCATCCCGCATAGCACACCATGTTTGCATCATGTTGTTCGAGCTTTGCACGTGGTTGATTGTGTTCCTTTTGCTTGTTTGTCTTGTTTGGGTAGAGCCGGGAGACGAGTTCGCTAACGAGGAGCCCGTTGAGTTTGCTTACGAGGATCAAGTCAACTCTGACAACTTTGCAGGCAAGATGATCATACCCTCAAAATCACTTCTATCTTTGCTTGCTAGATGCTCGCTCTTTTGCTATGCCTATGCTACGATGCCTACCACTTGCTTATCATGCCTCCCAAATTGCCATGTCAACCTCTAACCCACCATGTCCTAGCAAACCGTTGATTGGCTATGTTACCGCTTTGCTCAGCCCCTCTTATAGCGTTGCTAGTTGCAGGTGAAGATTGGAGATCGTTCCTTGTTGGAACATTGTTTATTGTTGGGATATCACCATATTATCTTGTTTATCTTAATACACCTATATACTTGGTAAATGGTGGAAGGGTCGGCCTTTTGCCTAGTGTTTTGTTCCACTCTTGCCGCCCTAGTTTCCGTCATATCGGTGTTATGTTCCCGGATTTTGCGTTCCTTACGCGGTTGGGTTATAATGGGAACCCCTTAACAGTTCGCCTTGAATAAAACTCTTCCAGCAATGCCCAACTTTGGTTTTACCATTTGCCACCTAGCCTTTTTCCCTTGGGTTTCGCGGACTCAAGGGTCATCTTTATTTTAACGCCCCCCCCGGGCCAGTGCTTCTCTAAGTGTTGGTCCAACTAAGCGATGTCCGGGGCTACCAGGGGCAACTCTGGGCTGGCCTACCCGACGTCTGGCTCATCTGAGTGTGCCCTGAGAACGAGATATGTGCAGCTCCTATCAGGATTTGTCGGCACATTCGGGCGGTGTTGCTGGACTTGTTTTACCATTGTCGAGGATGTCTTGTAGAACCGGGATGCCGAGCCTGATCGGAATGTCTCGGGAGAAGGAATATCCTTTGCTGACCGTGAGAGCTTGTGATGGGCTAAGTTGGGACTCCCCTGCAGGGATTTGAACTTTCGAAAGCCGTGCCCGCGGTTATGGGCAGATGGGAATTTGTTAGTGTCCGGTTGTAGATAACATGAAACTTAACTTAATTAAAATGAATCAACTGCGTGTGAAACCGTGATGGTCTCTTCTCGGCGGAGTCCGGGAAGTGAACACGGTGTTGGAGTAATGTTTGACGTAGGTTGTTCTAGGATCACTTCTTGATCATAGTTCTTCGTTTGTGCTTTTCTTTTCTCTTCTCGCTCTCTTTTGCGAACAGGTTGGCCACCATATATGCTAGTCGCTTGCTGCAGCTCCACATATTACCTTGCCTCACCTATAAGCTTAAATAGTCTTGATCGCGAGGATGCGAGATTGCTGAGTCCCCGTGACTCACAGATTCCTTCCAAACCAGATGCAGGAACCGACGATCCCGTTCCAGATGATGCGCTTGAGCTCAAGTGGGAGTTCGACGAAGACTCTCGCCGTTACTACGTGTCTTTCCCAGATGATCAGTAGTGGTGCCAAGTTGGGGCGATCGGGACCGTGTCGCATGTTGGGGTTGATGTTTTATTTTGGTACCATAGTCGGACCATGAGTGTATTGGATGATTGTAATGTTATTCATATATTTGTGTGACGTGGCGAGTGTATGCCAACTATGTACCTTTTTCCCCTATTACCTATTAACATGGGTTGTTATGAAGATTACCTTACTTGCAACATTGCTTTCAATGCAGTTATGCCTCTAAGTCGTGCTTCGACACGTAGGAGATATAACCGCATCGAGGGCGTTACAATTACTTCAAACAGTACTGATGCGTGTTTGTCGGTGGCACCGGTGATGAGTGAGTTGGCCGCCGCTCCGCCGGATGGGCCGGACGCCATGTTGGCCTCCGCATGGGTTGGCAGGTTGGCCCGAGCGTCACTCACGAGCGAGCATGCTACCACGCTGGCCTTCGCTCGAGCCAGCTGGCTGGCCTTAGCACGGCACGCGCGAGCAAGCCGCCGCGCTGCCGTGCCAATCTAGCTAGCAAACCTTGCAGACAAGCAGCTGGACGGAGCTATGTTGGCTAGCTAGCGACCGCGAGCGCCGGACGGAGCTGGCATCTGGGCTGCCACAAGATGGGCTCTACACCGCCGGTGGTTTTGACTTCGCCTGCTGCCGGCGGCGGTAGTTGCGTCCCGTGGCCGAGGATGACTAGGTCGACGGGCCGAAGGAAGGCGGTCACTCGGGGATTTTTGTGCAGACTGACATGTAGGTCTCACAAGTCATAATGCCCAGTCGAATAGAAGGCGTTGACTTAATGGGTGACATGGGCCCGGTTTGGATACTCTAAGTCAGAGGTTAGATTCTAACCCTGAACTAACTCTAACCAAAGTGGTGTTTGGATGGCAGGGTTAGATTGACAACAAATGTATCCAAATAGGGCCATGGGTTGAAACGTGCCTATAACGGCACTTTGTAGAGTAGTCATTTCTTGGTAGGGCTGGTTGGTAAGAGCATGTACAATGGTTGCTAAGGTAGTCTTATCTTAAGACTGCCACGTATGCAAGTGGTAGTAGTTTCTTGGCATTATTGGTGGTTTCTTGCATTATTAGGGGTTTCTTGTAAGGCTACTCATAGTGGGGAGTATCATATGGTAGTAACATGCGTATGATACTAGTGTATGATACTACCTCCATAGTGCATAGTATCATAAACTAATATCATAGATGATCATATTTGTTGCCATGCATGACACAAAGTAGCATAGCATTTAACATGATACGATATCTACCTATGTTACTCTAACACTCTCTCTTCTTTAATTATGTGCCACATAAGCATGTTTGCTAGTCCCAAGTGCATGTTACCAGTTATGTTACCCCCACTATGGCCATCCTAAGGAACAATGTAGTACTAGCGACAAAAGGTGATTCTAGGTTGAGTTGTACTCCAACGAGTACTACTACTGGCCCCGGGCGAACGAACGGCGGTCTTTTTTTTTAAATAGTAACTTCGCTGCGAGCCAATATTTTACACGGGTAGTTTGAGTTTTGAAGTCAAACAGACGTGCGGCACCACAATCTGGGTGCACTGGATAGCCTAGCCACGTGAACGGGTTTTCCTTCCCAGCATCTCCTGGCTCGCGTGCTCGCCCTAACCGCACCTCACTTGCAGCTTCCTCGTCAGCTAGTACTAGCATATTTAAACTAGCGCCTCCCAATTAAACCTGAGGAGCCGGAAAAGCCCGGCGGGGCATTGGGAACTGTGCAATATGGCTCTGTACATAAAATGCTCTACTACTACTCTGTAGCTTGTGGCGTTGCACGCATGGACTTCACTCCATTATCGGCTCTACTTCAAAAGAAATTCATCTTGACGTGTTTTTTTAAATGGAGGCAAAAGCTTTGCTTCATCTCATTTATAAAGAAGGAACTACTAACAAAGTTCGACGAGATCCATTACACCTCCACAAATGGAAGCAAAAAGCCTAGTCTCGTTGTATCAAATAACTCAAATGTTCTGCCCCCACAGTAACCATCACTGATAAACAGGCTGCTAGCGTGTGCGTGAGAGGAGTGGCTGGGTAGGCCAGCTACGTGAGAGGAGCAGATGAATAGAGCACCGAGAGTACCCACTAGGGCACTACGCAGGTGTACTTTCCCTGCATTGATAGTACAACAATGGTTCTAGAGAATAGTAGTACCCTCCACTTCCGACTTTAGCTCCTTGGCCCTGAGATTCAAGAGTTCAAAACTGGTGCTCTATACTAGGAGTACAGTACATAGCACTAGTAGTACCCTCGCACTACTAGTTGAGAAAGTAGTACTAGTACTGCTACAGTATGAGTACATACTCCCCCGTCACATAATGTAAGACGTTTTTGACACTAGTTGGCGTGTACAAAAAATAGCAAAAACATACCCAAAATTTCTTAATCCACACCAAAAACTACTAGCTAGTGCCAAAAATTTCTTACTAGTGCTATTATTTAGAGTATAATACAATCCCATAACGTCCCATAATGCTAGTACTAGTAGTAAATAATAGCCTCACCCCTTCGCTTACTACGCTCTACAGTTGGAAGGCACGAGGCCCTGCAGTTACTACGCTGTTATCTCCTCCTCGCCAGTTCCCCTCCCCCGAAGAGAAGGCAGTTCGTCGCTTCTCCCATGGATTCGCCAGGCGGTTCTCCTCCTCGTCGGGGCTGAGAGACCTTGGACGACGATCCTCTGGGAGAAATCGCATGCCGCTCCAACGTCCTCACCGCCGCAAGACTCGGTGCTTCCTGCACCAACTATTTCAAGGCGGTTCTTAAAATGGCTTGGGAAAAGGCCATGCTTGTTGGTCTTCCATGCATCCTCGAGGAGAAGGTTCTTCTATGGGACAATCCTTCGAACAGTCCACTACTCCCTGGCCATGGTTGCACGTTGACTCCGCTAGAGTTGCCGACGTTGAGAGGTAGTCGGATTTTGTCCGATGAGCAGGCCAGTAATGGAGTTTGATCATGTAGTACTTAGTTATTCCATCTCCATCCTGTAATTTCTCCGCTGCCCACCATCTTATATATAGGTCTGGGTCGGTGCCAACGAAGATTGGCTTGCATAATTCCGGCCGGATACCACTATCATTCTGCACAACATCCACAATGGTGTGGCCGTTCCAGTAGACCCCTTCTCCACCATTGGGATCGGCCTTCCGGACTGGCTGGGCTTGAATACGTATGATGATGCCTACATGAGATTGAAGAAGATAGCAATTGTGGACCCGCCGGCAAAGCGACGCGGCTACGATGATTACTATTTCATCGCGGTGTTCGACATAAGGATTGCCACTAATGCAATAGGCAGTAACGGCAGAGGCTGGCGCATGTTGGCGGCGGTAGATTTGTACCCCTACACATTCGAAGACGCTGAGCGCCATCTAGGCCGCATCTTCATGGTGACAAGCCAGGGGACGTGTTTCATCTTATTGCCATCCTACGGTACGGGAGATTACAAACGGAATGAACAAACCACCATTTGCATCACTAACGGTACTCCATTATTTTGCAGGGACCAGTCATCCCGCGATCAAAATAAGATCGCCGATCCTGGATGTGCATTTGCATCCGCGATTCGGTCTATCCAGGAACCTTGTAGCAGACTTTGGCATATTGGGATCAACTATCTTAGCACTCGTTACCCACGGTACCACTGATGTGCAACATGGTCACACAATCTACCACTATCGGGTCGTCACCATCTACCCAGGTATTCCATTTTTTGACCCTCTCGCCTTCTCTTTCATTGTTGTACTAGTACTCTACTTACGTACTTGTAGTAGTACTTTTTACCTTGGAGGACGCATATAGCTAGATAGGCCCTTGAAGACTTGAACCCACTAGCTGCCACCATTTTTGTTTTTCCATGTCTTACTATCTCATCCATGTAGCCAACAATGGTTATATATAATAAGCCGGTTATTTTACTTCCTCCATACCGGAGTAGTACTATTTGCTGCACAGTATTACTGACCACCATATTTGAGCACAACATTATTATGCATGGACCTTGACTATGTATGTCACCATGTGTCCAGATCTGAGATGCCGCGTGTACCAGATGAACGGCGCCGAGTTCAACCCCCGTGATGCTACGTGGGTGCCGAGGAACACTCTTGGAGAGTACTCGCTTTTCATTGGGGATAGCTACCCCATTGTGAAGCGGATGCCACCTTCCGTGCACGACACGGAAGGCCTGCCGTTCATGAAGCATGGTTGTGTCTTCAGTGCACACCGCCAGATGAACGACATGCTGGGACACCCTATCCCTGATTTATGCCGCTTTAGCTTGGATGAGTCTCCATCATGTGGAACCGGACTGGAAAGCTGCGATAATGATTCCCATTGCCCACCGCTATGGATTGTGCCATCCATGAAGAACACCTGGGACTGGAACCTAGAGGAGGACATGTAGCCCACCTATAACGTGTAAGTGGAGTATGGTAAATTGTGAACGGTAGCGCTGTGAATATATGTAGACTAGTCGTGCACAAATTTATCACATGAATTGGAGATGAACTTGTCTGGCATACTGGCATTTGTCCTTTAGAATTTATTACTAGTAAATGTGTGATGTGTACGTGCAACTTGTCTGGTTGTTGCACGGGCTCCAAGACGCTCTTTGAGAAAAAAGGTGGCACAACATTGGATATAGGTGACGTGGCGGCATCATACAGTAGCATCGTTTGCTATAGTTGTAGTACGCTCCTACTAGGATGACAACTCCTATAAAACCTTCTGCTTGGCTCTTTGCCTCTACGGGAGGTTCAACAGTTCGTACTCATGTGAACCTTGCACTTGGCTCTTCGCCTCTTCGGAAGGTCCAACAATGATGATACTACAGTACGCATTATGCTTCTGGCAATCTGACACCGATTGAACTGCTGCACGTCCACCGCGAGGGCGAGGGAGAGGGCGCTGTAGTCAAAACCGTCTCCTTGTCCTGCGAACCACCACGTGCGTGGGCGAGGGAGACGCATAGTAAGCAAGCTTCTCCTCGTTCGGCGAGTTGACGAGACACATCAAAGTAGTACTAGTACTAGTACATACTGCATCCTTTCCGGTTAATATGGCTTAATTTCAAACGAGACAAAAACATTGGCGGTCAATGTATGTAACAATACGCACTTTACGGTCACTATATATAGTTTTGCGGTGATTATACGATAACTAGCTCATTGTAGAGCACCATATTGCACCCTACTAACCGGCCGCATAGTCGACGTGGCACTTTGTTGACTGGTTAAATTGTCACCTGGTTTCTGAGTCCCACCTGTTAGTTGGCAGAGCAAAGAAATCAGCTAAATAACAAAGAGTGTAGTACATCTACACTTCCAATGCATTTAGCCTTTAATCTAAATTTACATTGATTGACTAATGCACCTACTTGTGCTGTAGGTATAGGCTACATGTCTATCCTTAATTACAGCATGCAACGACCTTCATTTAATCTTCTTCTCTCAATGGTCGCATGCACACATAAGTCTGCTACTTTTCGGCGTTAATTATGCCCTGGTCAATGTGTAAATCTCTAAATATACATTCTTTCACGGACGTAGGGAGTAGGTTGAGCACTTGAGCGTGAGCGCGTGTGTTGCGTCGTGTGCTGTGTGCAGCATGGGTGCGTGAGTGTTGCGTACGTTCATGTGTATGTGTGAGTGTTGCATGTTGCATGCATGCATGCATGCATGGGGCTTACTCCCTCCCATTGACATGTTCATATTTCAAGCTTCCTCTATTCCCTCCATATTTGTCTTTCCAGAGATTTCAACAAGTGACTACGTATGGAGAAAAATGAGTGAAGTGAGCGTGGAGGCATAGGGATAATGTAGAAAGGAAGTCTTGGCGATCCATTATTCCTCATCTCGGTCAAAGAGAACTATTCAACTAGTCTTCGCAGTGAAGTGACAGTACACGCTGCAGCAGATGGGGCACTTAATTAATAAGCTGAACCAGCGTGTTGGTGTTACTAAATCAGCCTTACCCAGTACTGCCATCCTGTTTGCTAGTAGAGCACGCTTCTGTCCTCCATTAACTGACATATGGGCCCTCTTGTGGTAGACCCACATGTCATCGGTGTAACTATTTACAGTCCGAAGGACGGTATATCCTGTTAGTAGTAGTAGAATTGAGATTTATTAATGCACTTTCTTCCCCGTCTTCCACTCTTCTTCCTCCTCCTCTCTTCCCCATCGTCGGTCGCACACCATTTCCCCCCGCTCACTGCTCGCCCGCCTGCGCTATCTTCCTTGGTAGCTCGCGTGTACCATATCCCCCTGCTCATTGCTCGGCCACGCGAGGAAGAGCTTCTTCGCTCGCCCGCCCGAATCCACTTCCCCGCTGGCTCACAGGCATCGAAAACCCCAATGGCAGAACCGACTGACACGCAGAGCCGCGATTGGAATTCCCTCCCCAATGTTCTCTTGGAGCAGATCTGTAATCGTATGGACCTACTCAGCACCGTCCGTCTGGCCGCATGCTCGGTGTCTTTGTACCGTCTACTCGTCTGCAACCGGCCGACACTTTTCAAGACACCCTGGTTGCTGATGCCCGATCCTCGCAGGTGGCCCAGACACCGACTTGACGATCCTATGGAGGTTGCCGTGGTGCCCTCGACATGCTACCTCTACCCGTCCACCTGTCCTTCATGCGCGGCCACTACTGGGCGGGCATGAAGGCCAACTAGATCGTCCTCATCCACCAATCCGGTAGTCCGTGGTGTCTCGTGGATATCTACACCCAGCGAGAGATCACCCCTCCATCTTTTCATACCACCGCCATCGAGCCTCGCGGCACGCTGGACACTCCTACCTACTACGCACGAGTCGCGTCGAGCTTTTGGATCGACCTCTGTTTACTGAAGGTTGTAATCTGGAATCTATGGATTACAAGCTCATTGCCATGTTCAACATGGCATTAGTCTATATGGAATCTGGTCGCCATACATGGTTATGGCTCATCGTCGATCGTCTTTACCCAACACTTTTGTCTGATGCTATAGTGCACGATGGCATCGTTTATGCGGTCGACACACATATTGGCTGTGACGCCCCCGATTTGACCATACACTAATCATACACGCAAACGTGTACGATCAAGATCAGGGACTCACGAGAAGATATCACAACACAACTCTACAAATAAAATAAGTCATACAAGCATCATATTACAAGCCAGGGACCTTGAAGGCTCGAATACAAGAGCTCGATCATAGACGAGTCAGCAAAAGCAATAATATCTGAGTACAGACATAAGTTAAACAAGTTTGCCTTAAGAAGGCTAGCACAAACTGGGATACAGATCGAAAGAGGCGCAGGCCTCCTGCCTGGGATCCTCCTAAGCGGGCTGCACGTAGTAGTAGGCACCTCCCGAGTAGTTGGAGTCGTTGTCGACAGTGGCGTCTGGCTCTTGGACTCCATCGTCTGGTCGCAACAATCGGGTATAGAAAGGTGGAAAAGAGGGAGCAAAGCAACCGTGAGTACTCATCCAAAGTACTCGCAAGCAAGGAGCTACACTACATTTGTATGCAATGGTATCAAATGGAATAAGGGTATCATATGTGGACTGAACTGTAGAATGCCGGAATAAGAGGGGGATAGCTAGTCCTATCAAAGACTATGCTTCTGGCCACCTCGATCTTGCAGCATGTAGAAGAGAGAAGAAGGTAAGTTCACCAAGTAACATCGTGTAGCATAATCCTAACCGATGATCCTCTCCTCGTCGCCCTGTGAGAGAGCGACCACCAGTTGTATCTGGCACTTGGAAGGGTGTGTTTTATTAAGTATCCGGTTCTAGTTGTCATAAGGTCAAGGTACAACTCCGTGTCGTCCTTTTACCGAGGGACACGGCTATTCGAATAGATTAACTTCCCTGCAAGGGTGCACCACATAACCCAACACGCTTGATCCCATTTGGCCGGACACACTTTTCTGGGTCATGCCCGGCCTCGAAAGATCAACAAGTCGCAGCCCTACCTAGGCACAACAGAGAGGTCAGCACGCCGGTCTAAATCCTATGGCGCAGGGGTCTGGGCCCATCGCCCTTTGCACACCTGCATGTTGCGAACGTGGTTGGAAGCAGACTTAGCCTAGCAGGCGTTCCAGTCCAATCCGGCGCGCGCCGCTCAGTCGCTGACGTCACGAAGGCTTTGGCTGATACAACGACATCGAGTGCCCATACTGTCCCCGCGTAGATGGTTAGTGCATATAGGCCAGTGGCCAGACTCAGATCAAATACCAAGATCTCGTTAAGCGTGTTATGTATCCGCGAACGCCGACCAGGGCTAGGCCCACCTCTCTCCTAGGTGGTCTCAACCTTCCCTGTCGCTCGGCCACAAAGTAACAATCGGGGGCCATCGGGAACCCAGGCCCACCTCTACCGGGATGGAGCCACCTGCCCCTTCAGCCCCCATCTCCGAACAGTATCATAGGTAATGTAATAGTATAAGTATATATCATATGCCCATGATCACCTCCCAAAGTGATCACGGCCCAGTAGTATAGCATGGCAGACGGACAAGAGTGTAGGGCCACTGATGATAATCTAGCATCCTATACTAAGCATTTAGGATTGCAGGTAAGGTATCAATAGTTGTAGCAACAATGACAGGCTATGCATCAGAATAGGATTATCAGAAAGCAGTAACAGTCTAATGCAAGCAGTATAGAGGAGAGTAGGCGATATCTGGTGATCAAGGGGGGGGGGCTTGCCTGGTTGCTCTGGTAAGAGAGAGGGGTCGTCAACACCATAGTCGTACTGGGTAGCAGCGATGTCGGTCTCGGTGTCTAGCGAGAGAAGAGGGGGAAGAAACAATAAATATTAAGCAAACAGATGCATAGCGATGCATGGCATGACAAGTAGTGGCACTAGGGGTGCCCTAACGCGGTATGAGGTGGTACCGGTGAAGGGGGAAACATCCGGGAAAATATCCCTGGTGTTCCGCGTTTTCAGACAGATGAACCGGAGGGGGAAAGTCGCATGTTCACTATGCTAGGGATGCGTGGCGGATGAACGGGCTGCGTATCTGGATTCGTCTCGTCGTTCTGAGCAACTTTCATGTATAAAATTTTCTAATCCGAGATACGGTTTATTTTATATGATTTACCGAAGTTTATTGCATTTTCTAGATTTATTATTAAATCAAAATAAAACAGTGAATACCTTTTGTACACAACAATACCTACCCACTATGAATGACCGGTGGGGCCAGGGGCCGGGTTGCCTCAGTCAACAATTGAATGGTCAACCAATGAATAGTACAAGTGGGGCCTACTTGACATTGAAACAGACTTTTATGTAGGCTTATTTTCTAAAAAAATAAGATAGGCCCACATGGCATAGACTAAATCTAGACCAAATCAGTCAATTTAGTTAACTTAGGGGGATTAGTTCCTAATCTCAACAGGGGTCGGCCCAGGTGGTAGTAGCCTAGGTAGCCACACGCACGAACACACACCACTCACACATACATCACACGAACGCACAGGCGCTTGACCATGGCCACGGCCACAGCCAAGGCGACCGCGGGACAGCATCGGCGAGCGCCGGCACGCATGGGCGGCAGTGGGCGCTAGTAGGCGGCGGCAGCAACAACATAGCAGCGACGACGCAAGTAGCATGCCGGGATGTGGGCACACGAGCACACACAACGCAGGTACACCTACGGCTGTAGTCAGCAACCCCAGCAGCATGCAGCAGTGTAGCACCCAGGAGGCGGGCGTGCTCGCACGCCCGAGGCAGGGCCAACACGCGGGGCGGTGGAACAACAATAGGCAGCAGCAACTTAGTAGAACAGGGGCAGTAAGCAGAGCAGCGCAAGGAGCAGCAGGCGCGCGTACGGGAAAATTGAGGTTCGGCCATGGAGGACTCCGGCTCGTACACGTGACTACAGCAATGGAAATGAAGGAGAAACAAGGGGAATCGGGCAAGGGCCTCACAACAGTTCTCGACGACGTGCTCCGGAGGCCGGGGAAGCGCCGAGGGAGGAGATCCGGGGCGGGGAAGGGACGACCGGACGTGGGGAAGACGACCGATGGCAAGCGCTTGGGGCCTCCTAGATCAAGACCTTCGGTGTGGTGATGGAGACAACCATGACGGAGCTCTCGGCTGCCTCCTCGTGGCTTGGGGTGACTGGTGGCCGCGAGCTTTACTGGGGCGCGTCCATGGCGGCGCTCGGACGCGCGAGGCAGAGAGCAAGGGAGAATGCGGGGAAGATCCGGTCTAGGGTTCGAATGAGGGGGCGCAAGGGACCTTATCCAGTTCGAGGGAGGCGATTGGAAGGCGCGGGATGGCCAGCACGTGGCCATCGCGGCCACGGGCGACTGCTCGGCGTCCACCTCCCCTCTGTGAACAGAGGAGGGAGACAACAGTGGTGGTGGTGGGCTGGACTAATTGGGCCAGGCACTGTGCACTTGGCCCAGTGCACAGTGGCCAGTGTCCCCCTTGTTTTAATTCTATTTTAATTTTCTTTTTATTTATTCTCTGACCTGTATTTTCTCCATGTTTTTCTTTAAAAAAATACCAATTGAGTTTTGTTGAAAACAAAACTTTTCACATAAATCAAGAATTTTTTTTGAAGAGGCCCACAAAGTTTCAACTCACTGGTATTGTATAATTATTTGTGGAAAATGAAATGGCTATTTTATTTGCTGTTGGAAAACTTTATATTTTACTAGGGATTATCCGGTGAGTCAAATGATGTTGGTTTCCACATGACAATCGATCAGGGGGGTTTATATTAAAATCCGAACATTTTAGTTTTATAGTTTGAGGAAAATAATAACTTGACTTGTCTTTAAATTTTGAATTTGAACTCGGTTACGATCAAAGTGATGTTTAGCAAATTAATTATAATGACATGGCATCATTAGTGGGTGATTACCGTAGCTTAATTATCCGGGCATCACATTGGCTTCCTATACTGGTGGAATCTATCATCGTGTAATTGTTCTATCTCATCTCATCTTTACCTTAAGAATACGACTGCCTATTCATTGTACAAATTTAGAATATATAGTATGTCTATAACCACATCATTGCTATATGTTCCTCTCATTTCCTAGATTTTTATGACCACGCATGTTATTGTTAGAGTTGATATGAGAACAATTGGTATCTAATGATTGTTAGAATAGATATTATGAGTATAACTCATGATTGCTATATGTTACTCTCATTTCCAGGATTTTTATAACAACGCATGTTATTGCTTAGAGTTGATATGATAACTGTAGTAAGTGCTATGGTAGAATATGAGTAGGGCCTGTCATATCTGTTTTCCTCTCATTGTTACATGATGTTTGAACCATGATATATTGCTAGAATATGAAAGCCATTGGCTTATTTTTTTAACTTTGGGTATGATTATGACCACGACATTGCAATTCTCTGTCTATGATATGCGTCACTATTATAATAATCTTAATTCCACACATGCTATGAACATGATTGTTCATTTTTGTCCTTTTGGTCTCCAATTTGAATTGTCGGAGCAGACGCAAATGCGCTGGCATTCATGATTCCAGGACCTGGAATCATACCAGCCGATGGGTGGTGGTTTATCGCTCCTTGAGCTGACAGTGGTCATTTGATGCTCATTTTCATGTACCAAATCGACCAAACTATTTCATCAAACCACATGCAGTACAATGCCTGGGTGTTCGTGACGTTGATGGCTATGGCTGCTTCGTGTTCGAGAAAGATCCCAGCTCCGTTAGTCCAGGCATATTCAACTAGAGGCGGGTTTATAGCCTCGACAACCACTCCATGTTCCTCGTGATCAATTATTCGATCATCCAACCAATGATCGATCATATCACCGGCGATCATTACCGTGCTATGCAACTTCCATTCGCCAGGGGGACTGTGTTTACACATCATACCATGGGTTTCATGAATCACCATATCCAGCGATTCGTCGACACAGCTTGTTGCCAGATAATCTTCAGTGTGTGAAAGGCATCAAGCTTCCATGTGATGGATGGCTTTTGCAAACCCGACATGCGGCGATGTGGTTCATGCCAACAACAAATATCTACAACTTGATTTGTACAGATATGTAGACTGAGCCATGTATTCTGCTGCTGTAGCACAACCCTCTTTTTTGGATATTATGTACTTTTGTTAGTTTGAAGCACACCTCTGGTTTGAAGGATAGATACATTTCTGGGATCAAGTGCATCCTAACTCACCTGCCCAGGATGTACTAATAATGATGAATGAGATGCTATGCAATATATATCACTTAGGCTTCACGTGTGTACTTGTTAGTTAAACCTATGGTTAAAATTTGACACTACATACGACTAGTAAGTAGTACAGTAGCAGTACTAGTATACGTCGGTCGAATTATTCATCATGTCCACACATTGAATTGACGTGACAACACGCTGCGCGTGAGGTGACACAAGAATCCCGGCGGCGTGTTCGGGTATTCTGGACTTCAGATTTGGAGTACCACTTATCTGTCGAAATCTTTCATCATTCACTTCAAACAGTCGATCGATCATACATTGAGTACCATATAACTGGAATTAACCCATGCACGTCGAAGAAGGATTGGCCGGTGCTGCCGGCTGGCGTCAAGTTCGAACCCACGGATCAGGAGCTGATCGAGCAGATTGAGGCCTAAGCAAGCATTTCTTCCAGCACAATTCCAGGGCGTTCAAAAGGGGCACGTGGATGTGTCGCAAGATACATTAGGAGTGCGGCATGCACACGATGTGGGAAAACACCGGCAATACCTTTCCGGTTATGGTCAACGGCCGACAGATGGGCAATAAAAAGGTTCTGGTGCTGCACACCAACAAGAACTTCGACCAGCAGAGGACCAACTGAGTGATGCACCAGTACCACCTCGGGGACCTGGAGCAAGAGAAGGAGCGGGAGCTGGTCCTCTGCAAGATTTTCTACCAGACGAACACTAGGGCTAGTACTAAAAAATTATAAGTTAGTTTGGTATTGGTACTTGTACTACCTTGTGGTCCGCAAGTTGGTACTGTTGTTAACGATCTTTTGGTATGAACTTGGCATTTGCTTCCATCCATCATGTCGAGGGTCAACATTGATATAAAGTTGAATCATTTGTTTTGAAACGAATTTTCAGGCACCTGATTTTTATTTGATGGGTAGCATAAGCAGCTGCCATTCGAATTCCCAGTTCTCCAAAATTTTCGAAACAAGTACATGCTCTTATTATCATGATGAAAAAACAATATCCCTAGTGCACCAGTTATCAGTCTGTACTTGCAGAATTCTCTCATTTATTGAGCACGTATATTGTTTTTTCAGGTCGAGCAAGTTTCAACTGGGCTGTAGACTGCCCAGGCTTGGTTTTGTTTTTAACAGGCCCAGCCCATGACGACAATGGGGCACAAACATCCAGCAGGTATCTACTGTCCTCTGGCCCGCCAGCGTTAGTTATATTTTGTCTTACAACATCCGCATGCACTTCTTTTACTAAATCAAAGACACAACCCAGTTCTATTTTCCTCTTGAAACGCATGTCCTACATCCGTTTTCTAATCTCTACCTATAGTCTTACTAGTTCATATACACGTATCATTATATTGAAAATACATAAATTTCACTTTTCATATTTACATCCTTATTTTTCTTGTTCTTTTACCTCCTAGCGCTGATTTTTTACCACTAGTTTTCCCTTAAACCAACTCAATTGTCCCACGTCTTATTTTCTTACAAAAAACAAAACGTTTTTTTGGCAAATCAATAAGTTCTTAAAAAAATGTTTGTTATTTCGGGATTACAAAAGTTTGGACTCCACCGAAATATGCAAAATAAGGTTGAACTTTTCGTGGTCCTGGGTAGAAAATGGGCTGTAATAAATTACTTAAGAATTAGCAAATGAGCTGCAAATTATTAAAAAATAGCAAATGGGCTCTGAAAGTGCGTTATATCGACTAGAGGGGCGGTGAATAGGCGATATTTATGAAATTCTTCAAAACGTGGAAGTTTCGAAGACAAACGATAGAAATAAACCTATTACCGCGCAGCGGAAGGTAGACTACACTAGACAAACCATAGTCAAGTATTCAATGAAGTGAAAGCACAATGACTAATAGCAGCTAGGTAGTAAGGATCAGGTAGGAAGATATTATGAAGCCAATCAGAACAAGCAGTCACTCAGTGAAGACAAAAGATAGCACAATCATACAATGACTTCACAAGGACCAACAGTACGTAAAGGGAAGGGAAGGATGAAACCAGTGACTCATTGAAGACAATGATTTGTTGGACCAGTTCCAGTTGCTGTGACAACTGTACGTCTGGTTAGGGCGTCTAGGTATTTAAACCTGAGGACACACAGTCCCGGACACCTAGTCCTGAACACGTAGCTTAGGACACCCGGTCCTCACTGTATTCCCCTTGAGCTAAGGTCACACAGACCTCGCCCAATCACTCTGGCAAGTCTTCAAGGTAGACTCCCAAACCTTCACAGACTTCGTTCATCGGCGATCCACAATGACTCTTGGATGCTCAGAACGCGACGCCTAACCGGCTGGAGGATTCACAGTCCTCAAGTGTAATAAGTCTTCAGATCACACATACTGGAAGATTTAAGTGATTCCTAACACTCTTTGGCTCTGGGTAGTTAGGGGTTTATCCTCGCAAGGAATTCTCTCTCAAAGGCTTCGAGGTGGGTTGCTCTCAAACGATAAAAGCCGTACTCTAACTCTAAGCAGCCAACCATTTATTGTTGTAGGGGGTGGGCTATTTATAGCCACTAGGCAACCCGACCTGATTTGTCCGAAATGACCCTAGGTCACTAAGGAACTGACAAGTGTTCCAACGGTCAGATTTCACACACACACGGCAACTTTACTTGGGCTACAAGCAAAGCTGACTTGTCCGACGCTGGACCAGATTTGCTCTCATAGTCTTCACTCGAAGACATAGGTTTTGGTTAAGCATCACTTCAGTCATTCTGACTATTTCTCTTGGACCCCACTTAATAGTACGGTGGTTCCTATGACTCAATAAAGAAGAAAAAGAACTAGGAAAGATCTGAGTCTTCGAGCTCCATAGGCTTCATGCGATGTCTTCTCTTGTCATAGTCTTCAATGTGAATATCTTCACATACCAACTTTGACATCAATGTCTTCATACATTTTTAGGGGTCATCTCTGGTAGGAAAACCAAACCAATGAGGGACTTCTACCTGTGTTATCCTGCAATTCTCACAAACACATTAGTCCCTCAACTAGGTTTGTCGTCAATACTCCAAAACCAACTAGGGGTGGCACTAGATGCACTTACAATCTCCCCATTTTTGGTGATTGATGACAAACTAGTTGAAGTTTTCAACGGGGAATATAATATGTGAAATTGTAAAGGATAAGGAATTGTCTTCATAAGTTGCAAGGGCTCCCCCTGAAGATGTGCATATAAGTAATTTGCTTTTGGAATGCGAATGCACATGGCAGGTTGTACTTGTGGAGATCCTCTTCAACTTATGATGACAATTCTTTATGCATGTGAATGTATGTGAAGATAATGACATGCATAATGGAAAGTGGACATCTACAAAATGATCTAAGTGCAGAATTTATCGTCGCACATGCGAAATTTATCATCGCATCACAAAGTAGCAAATAAGTAGCAGACGACCATCGAGTTTAGGTGTTACAACTCAAAGAACCAAATGTATCAAAACGAGAGTTGTAAACACTAAGAAAAATATAAAGCAACCGCCCATGTGGACCCGCTTGAAGACCATCGAACTCATATGCTTCTCCCCCTTTTGTCAGTAAGGACCAAAAAGGTTGAATACATAGAGCATCTACTCGTTCCCATGAAGAGTAGGTGAAGTATCAGGGTCGTCGGTGGTGTTCGGCGGTGCAGAAGAACTGGGAGCAGTGTCGAAGCGTGCTGAAGGAGGGGGCGGTGAAGTAGCATCGTCTTCGTCCTCGATCACTCTGGCATGCACAGTTGCTGCAGAGGAAGAGAACTCAAAGTCTTCAAGAGATGGAGTTCGTCGCAGCACTGCCCTTCGAAGGAGGTGTGGAGTCAAACTTGAAGCATTCAAAGAAGCCATCCTCTTGAAGATCATCTTCAGAGCACATAAGCGTCAGCCCTTTCCATGTGCGTCGAGAGGTTTCATGGGCAACAAAGGCATTCTTGGTGGCAAGATTGCGAATGCGGTTAACATCCACCAAGAGGCTTTGCATTTGGCGCTTCAGCCAGTCATGATGCCTATCCTATTTCTGATGAAGAGCCACCAGAAGCTCTCGGTCATTGAGAACACGAGATCGCTTCTTGGGTCGTTGGGAAATAGTGCTTTCGGTGGCTTCAGTGAGGGCACAATGAGGTGCACGTGTAGTTCCAGCCAGAGGATAAACACGAGTGACTGCTTCAACTCCTTCAATGTTCTGAGAGAAACTTTGATGCTCCGCATTCTGAAGACTAAGAGGCTCCTTGGCAGGCTTGGGATAAATGGCTTCAACGGACATATCCACATCAGGCAGAAAGATCCGATGATTGCGAGCAGATGGCTGATATGAGATAGCGGAGTGGAGTTTAGTCAGCCGCATTATCCATGGAGCGTAGAACTTCAAGCCAAAAAGATCAGAGCCTGATGCAGCAAGTTGGCAGATGAAGAAGTCTTGTGCATTGAAGCATTTGCCATGAAGAATATAGAAGACCAAAGTCTTCATTGCACCTTCCAGCTTGGCATGTGGAGAATGTCCTTTGATGGGCTAGAGAGTTCGCCTTATGATGTGATAGATAGTCCTTGGCAGATACTCAAGGTCTTCAACAAAGAACTCCTTAGGATATGCAGCATCTTGTGGCAAGGGCTTCGTCATACTGAGCATCTGACTCATGTTAGGCTTCTGAAAGATGCTCTCCATAGCTTCATTGTGAAGCTGACAGCCAGGTTCATAGAGATCGCCATGAGTGGGCAGACCAGTGAGCTCAATGATATCAAAGGCTTTGGCTTCGTGATGAACATTACCTGTCATCCACTCCAGGACCCAACTCTTCGGATCTCTGTTGTACCCACGGATGTGAAGTGTGGCATAGAATTGGAGCAGCAACTCTTCATTCCAGTGCTCTTGGTCGGTGACAAACGGCAACAATCCAACCTCTTTGAAGAAATCCAGAGCTTCTTCCAGACAGGGCAGACTAGCTATTGCTTCGATGTCAAGACGCTTATGTGGGAAGATGCGACGTTGATTGTACAGAATGCAGGAGTAATAGCTTCGCTGCGGATAGCTCTAGAACCGATCAGAAGATATTCTTTCCCTTGAGTAGGGGTTCTTGGAGCTATTGAAGAAAGTATTGTCTGCTTTGAAGCAGTTGACATTGAAGGATCCAGGTGCTGATGCAGGACCTGGAAACCTGGGCAACCTTGGAATTGGCTTCTGTACCCGAGGCCTATGCTCAACATGATAGTCAAACTAAGGACCAGCAGCAGGCGCAGGAACAGAAGCAGTAGCATCATTGGCTTCGCTGACTTCTGGTTCTTGGGTTGGTGTAGGCTCCACATTTGCTTCAGCCATGACAGCGCCAGCATTGGTGTTGGTGGTGGCAGCCTCAAGATTTTCTACCTCCACTTGATGAGCTGGAGGGTCGGGCACAGACACGTTCTCCGCGAGAACAGCTTTGTCAGTAGTTGGGGGAGTGGGGACACGTTCTTCTTCTTGGGTGTCATCGGCTGATGCAGCGGGAATGTCTTCAGCAGCTTTAGCTTTAGATTCAGAGACTGGAGGCCTTGGTCCTTTGCGAAGCCTGCGTAACGCTGGCGACACTTTTGTAGAAGGAGTTGGTTGGGCCTCAAGGTCATCTTCTTCTTGTTCTTGTGGGTGATCAGCCCATGATGCATCCTAAGCCATTGGCGTCAGAGGACGACCAATGCTGATGAGTTCGCTGTGCGTAAGCACAGGCGATGATACCTGTTGGTGCTGGATCTGAGGAAGAACTGCATCATCTTCACCATGGTCATGGTGACCAATGTCTTCAGCAGCAGTGGGATCATCTGCTGGAATGTCTTCAGCTTCATAAGCCTTTGTGGAAGCAGGCTCATGAACAGTCAGTTGGCACTCTTGATGTTCAGCGGCAGGGCGAACCATGGAGATGGGTTCAACAATTAAGGGCTCTGTGGGAGCAGCCCGTTCCTTCTTGGTCTTCCGCTTCTTCTTGGAGGGAGCAGCATCAGAGGCTTCAGAATGTTTCCTTTTTCTAGCTTCAGCCTCAGCAGTCCTCGTCTTCTTCAGTTCTGAAGTGGTTGACCCGGCCTTTGGCTTCGAGCCAGTCATGCTAGTTGGGAAGACAATGGGATCTGCTTCCTGCCTTGGTGCGTTGGGTTCGGCCACAGTGGGCTTCTTCTTCTGCTTTGCAGCCATCCTGGGATCAATGCCCGGACGCCCAAGGGCCTTGCGCTTCTTAGCCTCGTTGTAGCCTTGCACACACTTGTCTGCCAAGCTCTTCATGCGCTCACGAGAACCCTGAGCTTCTGCACGTTTCTTGAGAAAGGCTTCTTTGAGCTCGTGCAGCATAATCTTGAAGTTTTTCACCTCTTGCACGCTGAGCTTGGCCATATGCTTCTTGAACTGAGCTTTCTCAAAGTCAATCTTTTGCTTCAGTTCGACGATGCGCTGAGCTAGAGCTAGCTCTGAAGCAATGGCACCATGGAAGGCGACACTAAGGCCAATTGGAAGTTGCAGATCTTTGAAGCTGAGGTTGGGCGTGTCAAACCACTCATCAATGAAGTTGTGGATGATTGCCACGTCAAAGAGAGGCAGATCATTGAAGATTTCTGCTTCTTCTTTGCTCTTGATCTGTTGCTCAAGAGCGTCATCTACAAGATCTTCATCACTGGACAGATCAATGGCATCATTGCGCAGAATAGCAGCAGCAGTCAGTTCTTGGCCAGTGTGTGGCAGAGGCATCTTGACTTTCTGGGGCTTGGAGATGCGTGACAAATCTTCAGACTACACACTGTCTTCAAGAGGTGCAGTAGCCAGTGGCTTCGCCCGTGAGATTTTTGGTGCAAAGGCAGGCTTTGAAGCTTTAGGCTGCTTCAACTTCTTTGGCTTCGGCGCTGCAGGCGCTTCATCTGATTCAGCGTCATCTGCAGGCTCATTCACGGCTATCCCTTGAACCACGATATGAGTGATGAGACCTTCCAAGTTGTAGAAGGGCCCAAGAAGATTGGGTTCAGCTTCACGAGTTCCATCGGCACGGGGAGCAGAGGGACCAGGGTTGAAGTCTAATCGCAAAGTCTTTTTGTTCTGCTTCGCTGAGTTCTTGGCAAACTGGAAGTTGCGCTTGAACAGATTGTCGTCATGACACCATAGTAGTGACGATGGGTGTGCATCTACAGGCTGTGGCCCACGGACCATGCAGGGATAGAAGCCTTGTTCAATGGCTTCTTCTCTGGACCTGGGTTGAAGATTCTTGTATAGGATGTCTCCCCACGGTCGCTTGATGGCATTTTTCTCAGCATATTCCTGGGTCACAAACCGGTATTTGAACCATTGTTCTGCCCAATATCTTCGAATCCATTGGATTCGGGTCTTGCGCTGATTGTAGCCCTCTTCAGGATCTGTCTTGTAAAGCTCTGAGAGGTCATCAGGCAAATATCTTGATGTTCCCCCACGACGCTGTCTGCCACCCTTCCTTACTGATTTCTCTGCATCCATGAACTTCAAACTGAATGGCTTCAATACGTTCAAAGGCTTCAAAGGCTTTCGCTTGCTGGACAAACAGGAACTGGCTTCGGGAGAATTTATATGATACTGTAGGAATTCTGCAAATGAATGCAGACTATGAGAACCGAGGGATTCTCCCACGGACAAGTACCTATGACAGCATTAAGGTGCGAGGGAAGGGGAAGAGGTCATATGCATTCTCAGAAGATTTTGAAGATAAATCATTTTAGAAGACATTGACCTCATCGTGCGAAGACATTCACTCATAGATAAGGAGTTGGTTCCAGATTTGTACGAATCCACGGATCAGTACAAGTGAGGAATCTAACTACTTTGTGAAGCATAAGTGAATATACTAGGCATATTATGAGATGCAGTATGCAGTGGATCCAACATGTGTGAACAAAAACAACTTGTGGTAGAAAGTGACGAATCTGTAGGATCAAAGGGGCCGTAAAAAGGAGGTTTTTATTTACCACACAAGGAACTGCTAGACGGAGTGGAAGAGGAGGCCGAGCAGTTCGATCGTCCGTGCCCTAACTTGGCGACGGAGGACACCTACGGCGACGGCGGAGAAGACAATGTCCGCGGTCGGTGTGAAGACGGCGTCGGAGAGGTTGCGGCAGCTAAGCGCTTCGTCGCCGGCGTCGTCGAGGGCTAGCGGTGGCGCTAGGGTTCGTGCGAGAGTGGAAGAAGAGATAATGACTGTGGTGTGGCGTGTATTTATAGGGACAGGGGCGGCTCAGTGTTATTACACAGGTGCCCCTGGCGATTCACATCTGAGGAACAGGTGGCCATCATGCAGCATATCGGAGGTTGTTCCATGTCCCACGCACGCCTGGATTGTCGGGTGGTCGTTCCCACTTCTCCGGGTTTCAGGTGAAGGAATTAGCATTGAAAGCAGACTTAATGTTTGTCTCTATATCTTCTGCTGACAAGGACACAGAGAAGACATTTGACAGTTTCAAGAGAATGCATATGATTTGGAGAGATAGAGTTTGAGATAGAAAGCATAGAGAGGTTAGGGTCCGATCACATTCACTTAGTTCAAAAGATTCAACAAGAAGACATAGCTATAAGTGAATGCTCTAGAGGATAGAACACTAGTATATATATAATCAACATACTGAAGATAATCTTGAAGACATGTTGAGATTGAAGCCATACCAAATGTGAATACATAGCAAATGTAACGCCATGAGTGAAACACTTCAAACAGAACATTTGGTGGCGGCGTTACCCACCGTATAGGAAGTATTAGACCCAAACACGGCGCACAATTATCGTGGCGCTCCGAAGTCAAATTCCTCATTAATGTATTCACACTTAGAATGCATGTCTTCATTGATAGAAGATATACTTTACTTCGTGTGTTGCACATCTAAATCATCAATATGCATAAGTGTTAGGATGTGTGCCTGATCATAGGACATTTGAGGATTCCAAGATATTTAGCTCACACCGTCACTTGCAAAATCTCTTCTCATCCAAGGGCTTGGTGAAGATATCTGCCAATTGCTCTTCAGTGTTGACGTGTATGATATCAATATCTTCCTTCACAACATGATCTCTGAGAAAGTGATGACGAATCTCAATGTGCTTTGTCTTCGAGTGCTGAACTGGGTTGTTGGCAATCTTGATGGTGCTTTCGTTGTCGCAGTAGAGTGGCACTTGCTTCAGATGAATGCCATAGTCTTTGAGTGTTTGCTTCATCCACAGAAGCTGAGCGCAGCAAGATCCAGCAGCAATGTATTCAGATTCAGCAGTGGAGAGAGATACACAGTTCTGCTTCTTTGAAGACTAACATACAAGTGATCATCCTAGAAAATGACATGTGCCTGATGTAGACTTGTGATCCACCTTGTCACCAGCATAATCAGCATCTGAGAATCCAACTAGATCAAACTCTGAGCCCTTTGGATACTATAATCCTAGAGTTGGGGTGTAAGCCAAATATCGAAGAATTCGCTTCACAGCTAAGTGATGCGATTCCTTTGGTGCCACTTGGAATCGAGCACACATGCAAACACTAAGCATAATATCTGGCCTAGATGCACATAGATAAAGTAAAGAACCAATCATGGAGTGGTATACCTTTTGATCAAACTCTTTACCATTGTCGTCGGGACCCAGATGATGTTTGGCTGGCATTGGCGTCGTGAAGCCTTTGCAGTCTTGCATACCGAACTTCTTCAGGCAATCTTTGAGATACTTCTCTTGAGATATAAAGATGCCATTGCGTTGCTGTCATATTTGAAGACCAAGGAAGAACTTCAGCTCTCCCATCATGGACATCTGGTATTGCTCTTGCATCATATATCCAAATTCTTCATTGTATTTCTGATTGGTGCAGCCGAAGATAATGTCATCCACATATATTTGGCACACAAACAGTTCACCATCATATGTCTTCGTGAAGAGAGTGGGGTCGAGGGAACCAGGTGTGAAGCCTTTGCTCTTCAGGAAGTGTTTGAGTGTGTCATACCAAGCCCGAGGGGCTTGTTTGAGGCCATACAGTGCCTTGTTGAGCTTGTATACCATGTCAGGATGTTTTGGATCTTCAAAGCCAGGCGGTTGTGCAACATACACTTCTTCTTCAATCTTGCCATTGAGAAATGCGCTCTTCACATCCATTTGATATAGAAGTATGTTATGATGATTTGCATAGGCCAGCAGTATGCGTATGGCTTCAAGTCGAGCAACGGGAGCAAATGTTTCATCGAAGTCAATCCCTTCCACTTGAGTATATCCTTGAGCAACGAGACGAGCTTTGTTTCTGACAACTTGACCATGCTCATCTTGGTTGTTGTGGTATATCCATTTGGTGCCTATTATATTGTGCTTCCGAGGATCAGGACGCTTAACCAGTTCCCATACATTATTCAGCTCAAACTGTTGAAGCTCTTCTTGCATAGCTTGAATCCATTCAGGTTCCATGAAGGCTTCTTCAACTTTCTTGGGTTCTGTTATTGAGACGAATGCGAAGTGCCCACAGAAATTTGCTAGCTGTGTTGCCCTTGAACGAGTGAGCGGACCAGGTGCATTGATGCTATCAATTATTCTCTCAATCTGCACTTCATTTGCAACACGAGGATGTATAGGGCAAAGATTTTGTTCTTGCTGATCATTGTCATTGTTAGAGGGATTGTCTTCAGGCTGAGCATTGTCTTCAGGTTGATCAGGTGCGGAGATGATAAGTTCCTCTTCAGATTGAGCTTCAGAGCGTATGATTTCTCCAGTTCCCATAAGTTTGATTGATTCACTGGATGGAACTTCATCTAGCACATTTGGTAGTTGCTCTCTTTGTGAACCGTTAGTCTCATCGAAGCGCACATCCACTGTTTCAACCACTTTATAATGAAAGAGATTGAAGACTCTGTAGGAGTGTGAATCCTTTCCATATCCAAGCATAAAACCCTCATGTGCTTTTGGTGCAAATTTTTATGTGTGATGTGGATCCTTGATCCTGCACCTGGCGCCAAATACTCTGAAGTAACTGAAATTTGGCTTCTTGCTAGTAAGGAGCTCATAAGATGTCTTGTTCAGAAGCTTGTGAAGATAAACACGGTTGATTGTATGGCATGCAGTATCAATGGCTTCAGGCCAAAATTTTCTTGGAGTCTTGTATTCATCAAGCATCGTTCGGGCCATCTCAATGAGTGTTCTGTTCTTGCGTTCGACGATGCCATTCTACTGTGGCGTGTACGGAGCTGAGAATTCATGTGTGATGCCCAAAGTATCAAGATATGTATCAAGGCCAGTGTTCTTGAATTCAGTGCCATTGTCACTTCTGATGTGCTTTATCTTGGCGCCATAGTTGTTCATTGCTCGATTGGCGAAGCGTCTGAAGACATCCTGCACTTCAGTCTTGTAGAGGATTATGTGCACCCAAGTATATCTAGAATAATCATCAACAATGACAAAGCCATAGAGACAAGCAGTAGTAGTAAGAGTTAAGTAATGAGTGGGACCGAAAAGATCCATGTGGAGCAGTTCGAAGGGTCGAGTTGTTGTCATGATGGTCTTCGAGGGATGCTTTGCCCTCGTCATCTTTCCTGCTTCACAGGCACCGCATAAGTGATCTTTATTGAACTTGACGCCCTCGATGCCTATGACATGCTTCTTCTTTGCAAGGGTGTGGAGGTTCCTCATGCTAGCATGCCCTAGCCTCCGATGCCAGAGCCATCATTCTGAAGCTTTTGCCAGAAGACATACAGCAAGTTGTGGTCCTGCTGAGAAATCTACCATGTACAAATCATCTTTCCTATACCCTTCAAACACTAGAGACTTGTCAGATTCCATTAGAACAAGGCAACGATATTTTCCAAACATCACGATCATGTTTAAATCGCAAAGCATTGAGACACACATTAAGTTGAAACCAAGGGATTCAACAAGCATGACTTTATCCATGTGTTGATCCTTTCAGATTGCAACTCTACCTAGACCCAATACCTTACTTTATCCATGTGTTGATCCTTTCAGATTGCAACTCTACCTAGACCCAATACCTTACTTTTACCAGTGTCAGCAAATGTGATGTGACTCTTGTCGGATGGACGTAAGGTTGAGTCCATAAGAAGGCTTCTCTTGCCAGTCATGTGATTGGTACACCCACTATCAATAATCCATTCTGAAGCTGCTGGTGTCATACCCTACAGTGCAGTTAGGGGGATAGGCTTCACGAAGAGAATTGTGAAGCAAAAACATTTGACGAACCAGTGGGTTATGAAATCTTAGATCAAGATTTGGACTGATAGGGCAAGTAGCAAGCGATTCAGGAATGAAGTACATAATAAGACCATTTGGGCATTTGATCTAGTGCCCTACAAGATGTTTAAGGTCCCCAGCAATAGCGTCAGATGATTTTGGTTTTCTGCTGGAGACCCTTCCCTGCAAAAGAGAGTTAAGCTTTCTTAGCCACCCACATCTTCAAGGGTGGTTTCAAAGCAATGAGTCTAAGTGCAGCATCTGAGAACTTTGGCTTTGCAGCCCTAGCGAAAAGTCTTGCAGGAGGACAATAGTATTCATAAGAATAAGCAGAATAGTTCTTGGTCTTATGAACATGGCGGTTTGATGAACCGCGCTCATATTCATAGGCCTGAGTATGGCTTCCCTGCAAAACATTTGCGTTAGTTTGACTCCGGTGAGTCCTCTATCTGTATGAAGCCTTTGGACCGTATGAAGCCTGTGGTCTAGGGTTTGTCTTCTTCACCTGTGGTGTCATGATGACATTCACAGGAAGATTCTCCAAACACTTTTTGGGCACCCAGATCTTCTTCATAGACGGTCCATTGCTGAAGGTTCCTTTGCAGCAACCCATGTGGTTTTGGGGTACTGCTCAGGTTTCCAGTAAGAGCCATCAGCATTCATTTTCCTTTTGAACCCAACACCCTCTTTCCTAGGGTTTCAGTTCAGGATCTGCCTTTTGAGGACATCACATAGTGTCTGATGCCCTTTGAGACTTTTGTACATCCCTGTTTCAAGCAATGTCTTCAACCTAGCATTCTCATCAGCAATAGCAGTGGTATCCTCAGCAGAGGGGTTAGTTCCCACATCAACAGTTGAAGATATTGCAATAGTAGCAGTAGTAGAACATTCAGCAACAGAAGTAGCATTATCACGCTCAATGCATTTAAGACATGGTGGTTCAAATCCTTCCTGAGCTGAACTGATCTGTTCGGCGCGAGGCGACCTGTTTTCTTTTTGAAGATCTTCATGAGCCGCTCTCAATTTCTCAAGATCTTGCTTCCTTTGAAGATAATCATAGGAAAGCCTTTCATTAGCTGTTGAGAGCGTTTCATGACGACTTTCAAGTTCCTCATACTTAACGTGAAGATTTTTTATGTCTTCAATTAAGGACTGAGATCGAGTCATTTCAGCGTCTAACAGATCATCGCTTTTGTCTAACAGTTTTTGAATGTGTTCCATGGTTTTTTGTTGTTCAGTTGCAATTTTAGCGAGTGTTTTGTAGCTGGGTTTGGAACCATAATCAGAGTCATCATCACTAGATGTTTGATAGTGAGTAGTGCTTGTGTTTACCTTGGCACCGCGTGCCATGAAGCAGTAGGTAGGAGCGGAGTAGTCCTTGTCATTTACATTGGTGTCGGTGATGGAGTCATTGTCTTCAGTGTTGAAGATGGACTTGGCAACATATGCTGTAGCCAGACTGGCAACGCCAGAATCGGACTCCTCCTCGGACTCCACCTCCGCCTCCTCAGAAGCGGACTCCTCCTCTGAATCCATTTCCTTGCCAACAAAGGCACGTGCCTTGCCAGATGAGCTCTTCTTGTGTGATGAAGACTTTGAGGAGGACTTGGAAGAAGACTTTGAGTATTTCTTCTTCTTCTTGTCATCAGAATCATACTCCTTGCTCTTCTTTTTCTTCTTGTTCTCAATGTCCCACTGCGGACACTCAGAGATGTAGTGGCCAGGTTTCTTGCACTTGTGGCATGTTTTCTTCTTGTAGTCATGAGAAGAAGCTTCATCATTCCTTGAGCTTGATCGTGAAGACTTTCTGAAGCCTTTCTTCTTGGTGAATTTTTGGAACTTCTTCACAAGCATAGCAAGCTCCTTTCCAATGTCTTCAGGATCATCAGAACTGCTGTCAGATTCTTCTTCAGATGAGGAGACAACTTTTGCCTTCAAGGCAAGAGTTCGCCCATAGTTGGGACCGTAGATATCTCTTTTCTCAGAAAGCTGAAACTCATGTGTGTTGAGCCTCTCAAGTATGTCAGATGGATCGAGTGTCTTGAAATCAGGACGTTCTTGAATCATCAGGGCTAGGGTGTCAAACGAACTGTCAAGTGATCTCAGGAGTGTCTTGACGACTTCATGCTTGGTGATCTCAGTAGCGCCGAGGGCTTGAAGCTCATTTGTGATGTCAGTGAGTCGATCAAACGTGAGCTGGACATTCTCATTGTCATTTCTCTTGAAGCGGTTGAAGAGGTTGCGAAGGACACTGATTCTCTGATCTCTTTGGGTTGAGACGCCTTCGTTGACCTTGGAGAGCCAGTCCCAGACTAGCTTAGATGTTTCCAAAGCAATCACGTGGCCATACTGTCCTTTGGTCAGATGACCACATATGATATTCTTGGCAGTAGAGTCTAGTTGAACGAACTTCTTGACATCAGCAGAGTGACACCTTCTCCAGCCTTGGGAACGCCGTTCTTGATGACATACCATAGGTCGACGTCAATGGCTTCAAGATGCATGCGCATCTTATTCTTCCAGTAGGGATATTCAGTTCCATCGAAGACGGGGCACGCTGCGGAGACTTTAATTATCCCTGCAGTCGACATAGCTAAAACTCCAGGTGGTTAAACCGAATCACACAGAATAAGGGAGTACCTTGCTCTGATACCAATTGAAAGTGTGATATATTGACTAGAGGGGGTGAATAGGCGATTTTTATGAAAGTCTTCAAAACTTGGAAGTTTCGTAGACAAACAATAGAAATAAACCTATTACCGCGCAGTGGAAGGTAGACTACACTAGGCAAACCATAGTCAAGTATTCAATGAAGTGAAAGCACAATGACTAATAGCAGCTAGGTAGTAAGGATCAGGTAGGAAGATATTATGAAGCCAATCAGAACAAGCAGTCACTCAGTGAAGACAAAAGATAGCGCAATCATACAATGACTTCACAAGGACCAACAGTACGTAAAGGGAAGGGAAGGATGAAACCAGTGACTCGTTGAAGACAATGATTTGTTGGACCAGTTCCAGTTGTTGTGACAACTGTACGTCTGGTTAGGGCGGCTAGGTATTTAAACCTGAGGACACACAGTTCCGGACACCCAGTCCTAAACACGCAGCTCAGGACACCCAGTCCTCACCGTATTCCCCTTGAGCTAAGGTCACACAGACCTCGCCCAATCACTCTGGTAAGTCTTCAAGGTAGACTCCCAAACCTTCACAGACTTCGTTCACCAGCGATCCACAATGACTCATGGATGCTCACAACGCGATACCTAACCGACTGGAGGATTCACAGTCCTCAAGTGTAATAAGTCTTCAGATCACACAGACAGGCAGACTTAAGTGATGCCAAACACTCTTTGGCTCTGGGTGGTTAGGGGTTTATCCTCGCAAGGAATTCTCTCTCAAAGGCTTCGAGGTGGGTTGCTCTCAAACGACAAAAGTCGTACTCTAACTCTGAGCAGCCAACCGTTTATGGTTGTAGGGGGTGGGCTATTTATAGCCACTAGGCAACCCGACCTGATTTGTCCGAAATGACCCTGGGTCACTAAGGAACTGACACGTGTTCCAACGGTCAGATTGCACACACACACGACAACTTTACTTGGGCTACAAGCAAAGCTGACTTGTCCGACTCTGGACAAGATTTGCTCTCATAGTCTTCACTCGAAGACATAGGTTTTGGTTAAGCATCACTTTAGTCATTCTGACTGTTTCTCTTGGACCCCACTTAACAGTACGGTGGTTCCTATGACTCAATAAAGAAGAAAGAGAACTACGAAAGATCTGAGTCTTCGAGCTCCATAGGCTTCATGCGATGTCTTCTCTTGTCATAGTCTTCAATGTGAATATCTTCACATACCACCTTTGACATCAATGTCTTCATACAGTTTTAGGGGTCATCTCTGGTAGGAAAAACGAATCAATGAGGGACTTCTACCTGTGTTATCCTGCAATTCGCACAAACACATTAGTCCCTCAACTAGGTTTGTCGTCAATACTCCAAAACCAACTAGGGGTGGCACTAGATGCACTTACAGGCTCTATGTTTTCTGCCATAGATTTGGAGGCCGACTTGTGGGCCTACTAAGTTCATGTGTACACAAGGTTTATCAAAAAAGAAACTTAGTCAACAATCGACTCTACCAGCGTCAGACCGTTAGATGTCAATCTAATGGTAATCGTGCTTCTTCAGTCTCTCATCTTCCTGCCCCAGCCACCCAAACCAGCGCCGTCGGAACCGCCTGCTCCCGCCTCTCGTGGCCGGCTGTGTTGCCGGGCAGGCCTCAAGGCCCCATCATATACTCGCATCCCCGGCCTATCTATCCCTCTACTCACCCACACCTCATGTTATTTTCCAGCGACGACAGCCGAACCAGTCATCCCTCGTACTCTCCACCGTGTGGGCAGCCACTGTCATGTCTTTGCCAGCTCCGTGTCGTTCCCTTCATAGGCCTCACCGTCGTCCGCCGCCCTGGTGCTCTCGGCGCGGCATGGTCAATGTGGTCAACGAACGGCATCCATCGGAAGTGGACTTTATGCGGAGAGGATGAGAGCTGGGTCCACGGCCGCACACAAGGAAATGCCTCCTTATTACGCGCAAAATAATGATTCCTCCACCTGAAATCCGGGACCCGCCGGAAGGGCCTCTGTATTTTGCAAAAAAAACATTCCCTCCACTGACAAGTCGGACCCACAAAATATATCTTCGCACGCAAGGAAGTGCCTCTTTATTGCGCACAAAAAAAATGCATACCCCCTGCCAGCTGGGACCCACCACAGTGGGAGGCTGACTTGTGGGCCTACTAAGTTGACGGGGACGGAGGGCTTTGTCAAGTTAGTCAAAATGAACGATTCTAGCTCCATTGACCGTACGATGTCCATCCGACGGCCTTAGTGCTTCTTCAACCTCTGGTCTTCTTGCTCCAGCCACCCAAAGCAGCGCCGGTCGTGCCGCCTGCTCCTGCCTCCCGTGGCCGTCTGTGCTACTACGGAGGCCTCACCGCCCCCATACTACTCCCACCGCAGGCCAGGCCATCCCTCCACTCACCCACACACATTGTTATTCTGCGGCGACAACATCCTCACACCGCAACCGAACCAGTGAACCCTCGTACTCCTCTCCGCGTGGGCATCCACTGCCGCGTCTTCCCTGGCTCCGCGTCGTCCCCTTCCTAGGCCTCCTCGTCGTCCACCTCCTTGGTGCTCTCGGCGCGGCGTGGTCAATGTTGTCGGCGTTATGGGAACGGGGGTCCCCAGACTTGCCTGCCCGCGGCACATGGCGTGGCTAGGCTGGCAAGTTCGTACGGCCCATCTTCATCGACAAGACATTCAAGACCATCGCGAGGGGCCAAGCCTCGCTGGGTGGACGACACAAGACCCTCTCAACAGCAGCCTCGCCAGGCAGGCTCACGAGGGGCAGAGAGATCAGGGCAAGGCAAACCTGGCGAGGCCCTCGTGACGTGACCCATGACGATCGAGACCAGGCAGGGCGGCAGGTGGGTGCCAGCGCGCGCAGCGTCCTTGTTTCCTATTTAGTGCTAAGGGGGCAAGCGCAGGCGCGGAGTACCAAGGCATGAAGCAAAGGTTTCCGTATTGGTGCAAAAAGACCAGGACCAGAAGGACGGCAAGGCAGAGGTAACCATGGAGCCCAAGACAGCGTCATCACCAGAGCCTTTTGCAGGCGAAGACCACCTTTTGTCAGGATAGCTTGTATTAGTTGTCCCCTTTCAAATTGGCTATTGTTGGCTCCCTTCCCTCTCAATATTTGGGGAGAGGACTAGGGCCTCTATAAATAGGACTAGCCACCACCGTAGAGAGAGGATCTCATCTTGGACCGGATCCACCCCACCAAGGCCACACACAAGTTCACCAAGCACATGAACACCTCAACCTGAGGAGGTTGTTCTTCCCCTTGTACTGTTCATCATTAGCCCAAGAGGCAATCCACCACCACCACACTGGAGTAGGGTAGTACACCACAAAGGTGGCCTGAACCAGTATAAATCTTGTGTCTTTCTGAGTTGAGAGTTCGCCGAGTTCGACTGTGAGATCCTCTAGAGAGCTAGGGCGTGGATCGATAGGGAGAAAACCTTCACGCACACCGCAGTGTTCGAACCTTAAGGGTCTGCCGGAACCCCAGATTCGACATTTGGCGCGCCAGGTAGGGGTGCGCTGAAGCCTCTGTCCATCACTCTGCTCTTTGTTGCTTCGTCGTCTCCATGGCAGATGCGTGCCGCGCTCGTGCTGAGCGCCGAGCTACCCTCGCTACCCATTTCGCTCAGATGGCTCCCGTCGGTGGGCCACCTCGCCGCTCCCCGTCGCCCGCCGCCAACGCCACTACCGGCCCGGCGGGGAACGAGAAGCAAGCATCCTTGCTGCACCCCCTCAGTGCGGCAGGACAGCCGCATCGCCACTCCATCACTGACCCTGACCGGTTCTTCTTCCCATGCATGTCGCCCTCCCATGGACGCACGGGCCGCCCTCCTCATGGCGCACGGGCTCCTGTACTATCGCCCGGTCGACGACCTCTACGAGGATTGGCTCAACCATGTCGCCGAGCTTGTCCACGCCGCCGGAGGATCTCCTGCGCCGTCCCTCTCTCCGCGTCGCCCTCCGCTAGCTAGGGGCGACGTAGCTCCGTGACATGACCTGCCGTGTCCTGCACCCGCGCGCGAAGGAAGGAGGTGTCAAGAAGTCCCTCGACCGCAAGAAAACGCTCCGCCGCTCCACGTGCCACCGTGCCAGGGTCGGCTGCTGTGGCAAGTCCGTGCGCCACCTGTAGCGGCAGGGCCCGGACCCCGTCAAGAACAAGCTCCATGTAATGCCCTCGATGCGGCTATATCTCCCACGTGTCGAAGCACGACTTAGAGGCATAACCGCATTGAAAGCAATGTCGCAAGTGAGGTAATCTTCACACAACCCATGTAATACATAAGGGAAAGAGATACATAGTTGGCTTACAATCGCCACTTCACACAAATACATGGATAAAGCATTACAACATCCAAATACAATCAAGGTCCGACTACGGAACCAAAATAAAAGAAGACTACCCCAACTGCTACACAGATCCCCGATCGACCCGACTGGGCTCCACTACTGATCAAATAGAACGAAATGGCACAAAGGGCAAGATCTTCATCGAGCTCCTCCTTGAGCTTGGTTGCGTCATCTGCACGGTTCAACAGCACCTGCAAGCTGGTTTTGGAAGTATCTGTGAGTCACGGGGACTCAGCAATCTAGCACCCTCGCGATCAAGACTATTTAAGCTTATGGGAAGGGTAAAAGGTATGAGGTGGAGCTGCAGCAAGCGACTAACATATATGGTGGCTAACATACGCAAACGAGAGCGAGAAGAGAAGGCAAAGCACGGTCGAGAAACTATGATCAAGAAGTGATCCTAGAACAACCTACGTCAAGCATAACTCCAACACCGTGTTCACTTCCCAGACTCCGCCGGAAAGAGACCATCACAGTTACACACGCGGTTGATGCATTTTAATTAAGGTCAACTTCAGGTTTTTCTATAACCGGACATTAACAAATTCCAATCTGCCCATAACCGCGGGCACGGCTTTCGAAAGTTCAAATCCCTGCACGGGTGTCCCAACTTAGCCCATCACAAGCTCTCACGGTCAACGAAGGATATTCCTTCTAGCGGGAAGACCCGATCAGACTCGGAATCCCGGTTACAAGACATTTCGACAATGGTAAAACTAAACTAGCAACACCGCCCGAATGTGCCGACAAATCCCGAGAGGAGCTGCACATATCTCATTCTCAGGGCACACTCAGATGAGCTCTCCATACAACTAAAACCAAACCTCGAGTTTCCCCGAGGGGGCGCTGCACAGGACTCTAGTTCGGACCAACACTCAGAGGAGCACTGGCCCGGGGGGGTTAGAATAAAGATGACCCTTGAGTCTGCAGAACCCAGGGGAAGGTGGTAGGTTGTTAGTGCAAATGGTAAAACCAAGGTTGGGCATTGCTGGAGGAGTTTTATTCAAGGCAAACTGTCAAGGGGTTCCCATCATTACCCAACCGCGTAAGGAACGCAAAATCCGGGAACATAACACCGATATGACGGAAACTAGGGCGGCAAGAGTGGAACAAAACACCAGGCATAAGGCCGAGCCTTCCACCCTTTACCAAGTATATAGATGCATTAAGATAACAAGATATATTGTGATATCCCAACAAGTAAACATGTTCCAACAAGGAACAACATCTCCATGTCCCAAGAAGGAACTAACTTCAATCTTCACCGGCAACTAACAACGCTATAAGAGGGGCTGAGCAAAGCGGTAACATAGACAATCAACGGTTTGCTAGGACAAGGTGGGTTAGAGGCTTGGTTCAACAATATAGGAGACATGATAAGCAAGTGGTAGGTATCGCATCATAGGCATAACAAAAGAGTGAGCAACTAGCAAGCAAAGATAGAAGTGATTTCGAGGGTATGGTCATCTTGCCTGAGATCCCGCAAGGAAGAAGAACGAGTCCATGAAGAAGACACACGGACATAGTCGAACGGGTCCTCACAGACGCGACATTATCAGAACCAACCCGAAGAAGCAAACACCGGAAAAAGCACACAACATAGTAAACAACCACCATATAAGCATGGCATGGTGCACAACCAAGTATGATGCATGTCCGGTTTAAATATGCATGGCATGGCAAAGGGCACAAACAAAACTACAAGTTAAGTGGAGCTCAATATGCAACGAGTTGCATATTGACGGAACACCACATCAATTATTTAGTTCTCTGTCATTTAGGTACCCAACAATATTAAATGTTGTTAAAACATGGCAAGAGGTGGGGCATAACAAAACTACACCATCTAAACAATTTAAATGGGACCGGATATGACAAATAACGAATCCGGTAAATCCCCATATGTAATTATCAATTTGGTGCAACAACAATTTTTAAACATTTAAACGTTATTATCATGATGCGAATGACATGTGCAAGTTTATGCAATTTTTTTATTAAAAGTTGACATGAGCATTATGAAGCATTTGTCACCATGGTGCAATGGAAAGGGGTGCCATGGCAACGATAACGAAAACGGTGCCATGGTAGCATTCCGGTTCCGGGACTCGATTGAGATACCGACGCAAAGGGGAAGTGTGTGGAACATGACAAGCAAGGATGGTGGGGTGATCTTGGATATCGAGTTCCCACATGTCGTTGTCAAGGCAAAAAGAGGGGCGACATGCAAACGCGATCGTCTCATATCACATAATATGCATTCGGTCCACGGACGGTCGTGTCGATGGTTATACCTTTCGAAGCGTGCCTTATCGGAACGGATCAAGTTCGTAGAGGGAAGTAGGCGTTCTCGCGATGGCGGTAGTGGAAGTAGTTGTTCACGCGACGGTAGTCGGACTTGATGATACCGTTACACGGGTCTTCAGCAACGGTAGTGGTACCCATTTTGTAGTCGTGCACATTCCGTACATGTTCGAGGTCACGGCGAGGATCGTGACGTCCACGGAGTCTTCGAGGGTCGACGGTAGTGGTACTCGGGTCGTCGGCGACGGTAGTCGTTCTATGCATCGGGCGTCAAGGTACTTGCCGAGGTACTTGCTGTTCTTAGCGGTTCCGAAAACGGCGGTAGATGAACAAGATGCATCGTCGTGGAACTTGGCAAAAATCTCAAAGAAAATGTCTGACGGTCCACGTACGGGTCTTGGCGACATTCTTGCCCATCCAAAACAAAACAAGACATAAGGGCCTCTAGTGGACAGCGGGCGAGCAGCGGCAGAAGATGTCAAGCCATAGCTGCTCATGCCCAACAATGAAACAACCAAATCGGCCATGACTTGGAGCTGGTGCAGAGCATCAGGAGGCAGGGCGTTGCAGGAGAACAGGGCCGGAGATGGGGGGCGGTAGCACAGGAATGGTGGCTTCCTCAGGAGCCTCGGACGGCCATGGCGGCGCTGGTCGCCGGCATCAGGCTGCATGGCCTGCGGGCAGGCAGCGAGGGCAAGGAGGCAAGGCTTGCCGGCGGACCTGCTGCACCGGCTGACGGCGACGAAGGCAGAGGTGGGGAACGGCTTGGTCGTGGTGCGAGCGGAGGGAGGAGACGCGTGGAGGAGGCTCGCGGGCAGGCAGCAGCCATGCTGCACAGGGCTCCGGCTTGGGGAAGGCTTGGCGCAGGGTGACGGCGCCATGGGAGGTGCGCTGTAGAGGGAGAGAGGGAGGCGCACGGGATCGAGAAGGAGAGGTCGAGGGATCAGGCAGAGGGGAGAGGTCGAGGGATCTCCCGATCCCTCTGGCGGCGCTAGGAAACGAGGAGGAGAGGGAGATGGGATCGAGCGAAGGGGGCGCTCGGGGGGAGGACAAGGGGAATCGAGGGGATGGGGTCTCCTGGCGCTAGGTTAGGATTAGATGGGCCTGGAGGCCGGCCCAGTGGGGAGGGCGCCGGTTGGGCCTTAGAAGGCTGCGGGCCTGCTGGTTTTTCTCTTCCTCTCTCTCTTTCTCCAAAATCTCTTTTTCCATTAAAAAAACAAAACAGAAAAAGAGAAAGAAAAGAAAGAGAAGTTAGGGATGGAATCTGGGCATGGGGATAATTTTCACGGACTCGTAAAAATATTCATGGTCTGAGAAAATTAGAAGTGGCAAGATCGGAAGATATGAATTCAAACTCATTTGAATTTAATCAAATGGTTTGAAATAGGGCTAGGGTTTAGAAGTGCCTAGAAATGTTGAGAATTTAGGTGGAGCTCGGGGAAGTGACGGAAGAAATTACAGGAAAAGTTTGGGGACCAAGCTTGAAGCGGAAAAGGGCATGTGATAAATTGCAAGTGTGTTATAGGTGATTTCGAAAATGGAATATTTAATATAGCTCCCTAATATCGGGAGGATATGTTATAAAGAGAATCACCAAGTGAATTCCCTCGGTTTAAATGGATCAAAGATCCATGCCATTTATTTAGTTGAGTTAAGAAAAGAAATGACATGATGGCATGATGACATGATGCAAAGCAAAAATAAAATGGCAAGCACAAAAGAAACAAAAGGCGAAACCCAGAATATATGGAAGTCTTCTCGAGCATCGATCTCGGGGCGTTACAACACTCCACCACTACGAGAGGATCTCGTCCCGAGATCTAGAATGGCACCGGAGGGAAAAAAATGGAAGAGAAAGAGAAGAGGTAAAACTAAGTTGCTTCTTTGACAAACGAGTGAAACCACGAACCTTGAAGAGGTTAATCCATATCGAGAAAAGAATACAACGGAGATGAATGAAGTTGAAAGCACTCTGGTAGGGAAGAGGAAACAAGGAATTACAAATTCGGACAGCACTTCGTTTGAAAAGAGATGAAAGACTTGATAAGGTGAAAAGAACTAGAAGAGATGACACAACACTCCGGTTAGATGGATAAACAGGAAAAGAGCACGATCCAAGATGATGAGAGAAAAGAGCAACATCGCAATGACTCTGGAACAAAAGAATAGAAGATAGATAATTGAAATAAAAGAATGGAGAAGAAAATGTCAACTTCTGCCACAAAAGAACTTGAAAAGGTATCCTTAGGAGTAGGGTCGAAGAGAGTTGTTGGAAACATAACAACGAAAAGAATAAGCTTGATATGGTCTTATAGAATACAACTCAAAATATGAGGTGAAAACCTGCCACTCACGGGAAAAAGAATTGGGTTGATAAGAAGAAGGGGCCGAGAAAGTATATCGCATTGGAAACGATAAATGAAGAACTTGGATCATTTAATATCACCATAATTAGCAACAAACCTTAGGGAAAGTTTTAGGTGAAATAGAACCCAAGATAAATCGAATGACGAGGTTGATGGATTTAAAATATCTCATCCTTGACAACATGTGAATCATGAAACATGAACTCAAATTATCAAGAATGGCATAATACCACCTCCAATAATATGGTAGAAAGAATTGCACTCCGGATAGCAAGATGATGAAAGCTTGAGTTTCTTAGAAAAGAATCTCAATGAACACTTCGAGAAGTAATATAAATCCTTGATGAACCATCATGTAGAACCTTCATGAAGAACTCCGGTAATAAAAGAATTATCCAAAATAATTGAATGATGAAAAGAATAAGACTGAAGCCTCGCAATGATTTAGATAGAGATCTCCGTGATAATATAATTGAAAGAGGTTGGACTCCGGGAGAAAAGAGAAGATGAAACAAATGAAACCGAGAGTTTGAAGGGTCTCCGGAATAAGGAATTAATCTCTTGGATGAAACAAGAATAAGAATTACATTATGCTTATCCTTCACCAATTAAATTGATGACAATCAACGGATTTGGTACACTACTTATTCTTGTATCAAGGATTAAGAGAGATATAACATAAACTTGGGAAGGTATTCAATGAACCACCGGTAGGATTGGAACAACTAATAAATTGATAAGATAACGAAAGAAGAGGAATCTTGCACGAACCACCGTAAGAATTAAAATGAACAAAGAAAAGATAAAGAAACACTGGGAAGAATTAGCAAATAAAAGAAGATGCTTGAGAGAAATTAGATCCATGAGAACGAAGAGATTACGAGCTGATTAGAGATCACTTGAATGAAGCACCAGTATGATTTGGATAATGAGAGCTAAAAGCTGAGAATGAATACTCCCGAAATGATGGCCTTCGAAGAATCAAACTGAAAAGACTCCTGAATTACTCCGGACGGGTGAGAAAGAATTCTGACAATCGAAAAAAATTATGAGAGGATGACAACAATCTCGAATGACGAATCTTGAAGAGAATGGAGCAAGGTTGAAAGAAGAATCTTCTTCGGTCTTCCAAACTGAGAATGACAACGAGAAATACCATCAGGACTTATTTAGGCACTCCGGAAGAATCAAAACGAAGAGGTTGAGCCAACGATGAAAAGAATTTGAAAGATCTTGGAGAATTACATTTGACTGATGATAATTCATTCTTACGTCAAACTATGACACGAAATTTGAGGATATCTCCGGGAAATAAGAAGAGTCAGGTAAGATCCTGGGAATAGACCTGTGGGTTAGGGCCCACTCAAAAGATACACCGTAGAACAATTTGAAGGAGAGATTGCACCGGTTGAATAAAAAGTCTTGAATGAGAGAACGTCCTCAAAGATATGTTTGAACGGATCTTGAATGAAAAGACGAGCCTTCAGAGATATCTTCAGCACTCCAGAACAATTGAATAGTGAGAAGTGGATGGTTAAGAGGTGCACCGGCATGAGACAACATTTAAAACGAGGAAAGGAATATGATCAACAAAGCTTGAATTGAATCCAGCGGAGAAGAAAAGAATGACGAATGATGAACTTGAAGCTCCATTAGGATCTTCATGAGAATCACCGGATAAAAATATTGACGGAGAAGGATGGAGAGACTTCACAAGAGTAAAAGGATACTTGATTAAGATATATGAGTCCTTGAAGAAACAAGGGGGGGAGGGGGGGAAAACAAAGGCAACTTGGAGACGAATGAAACAAACACCATTGAGAAGAAGTGATAATTGATCTTGCGGAAGTTGAAATGATCGGATCCACTTGAAGAGAAACACACAGGTTGACAAGAAATTGAAATGACAAACTCGATGATCGAGAAGGATTAGTATTCACATTGAAGTATGAGAACAACATTTGGGGGAAGGTATGGAATCAACATTTGCCATTGAAGCAACTCGAATACCACAACTCCAAATGAAACAAATAATTGGCTTGCAAAATAAGCCGGAACAAACATATGATAGAGATTTTGTCTGAAGTTTTCGTGGTGGGGCCTACACGGGCTCGATCGTACAACACCATCATGTACAAGGCAGTGCACATGACATACGAAGCGTCCCCGAGTCGGCATAGCCAAGGACTCTTAAAGACACAACGAGACCACTGTAAAACCGACCGTGAATATGTGGACCACTAGACGTCGAACCCCAATTTCATATCATATATCTGTCGGAAAGATATCCTAAGAGCTACTTGAATTCCCACCTATGAAACTCCCGAAATTTTCCAGTTATGCAATCAGGTGTTGGGGATACATGGGAAGCATAATATCTCACCCAAACTAGCAAATCCTACATCCAGCTGTATCCATCCTTCAACACATAACCAGGAAACCTTCGGAAATCGTCTACCTCAACCTTCGAAAAGCATCCGTTATACGAGTTATGGCAATACTCCCGAACTCCCGCCCCAGTACTGGGTGGCGTCGAGGTTATCTCACCAACGAACTGCATAAAGGAGATTTTCGATGTCGGCATACTAAACTCAGGTATTCCAGAACAGCAACGATAAAATTATGACGACAACACCTCAGAGCTCAACTCCCCGGGACACTTCCACAAAACCCCTGACAGGAGGCACCAAGACAATGTTCTCGTCACAAAACCATCGGAATGATTCCAAGATACCCGTGTGATCCTAAAATTTTTTTAGTGAAATTTGAGAAGAGAAGAGTCAAAACTCTACGTCAGGATGCCTTACCAGAGCGATGAGGAGACTGGGAAGTAAAAGGAATTCCTAAACTCTCCGATATATAATACCTAAATGACTCAAAACATTTTTCTAGACACAACTCGGCCGCTAAAAACGATCAAGCAATGGGGCTCCTAAGGTTAGGGAAGGCTCTGATACCAACTTGTAACGCCCTCGATGCGGCTATATCTCCCACGTGTCGAAGCACGACTTAGAGGCATAACCGCACTAAAAGCAATGTCGCAAGTGAGGTAATCTTCACACAACCCATGTAATACATAAGGGAAAGAGATACATAGTTGGCTTACAATCGCCACTTCACACAAATACATGAATAAAGCATTACAACATCCAAATACAATCAAGGTCCGACTACGGAACCAAAATAAAAGAAGACTACCCCAAATGCTACACAGATCCCCGATCGACCCGGCTGGGCTCCACTACTGATCAAATAGAACGAAACAACACAAAGGGCAAGATCTTCATCGAGCTCCTCCTTGAGCTTGGTTGCGTCATCCGCACGGTTCAACGGCACCTGCAAGCTGGTTTTGGAAGTATCTGTGAGTCACGGGGACTCAGCAATCTCGCACCCTCGTGATCAAGACTATTTAAGCTTATGGGAAGGGTAAAAGGTATGAGGTGGAGCTGCAGCAAGCGACTAGCATATATGGTGGCTAACATACGCAAATGAGAGCGAGAAGAGAAGGCAAAGCACGGTCGAGAAACTATGATCAAGAAGTGATCCTAGAACAACCTACGTCAAGCATAACTCCAACACCGTGTTCACTTCCCGGACTCCGCCGGAAAGAGACCATCACGGTTACACACGCGGTTGATGCATTTTAATTAAGGTCAACTTCAGGTTTTCTACAACCGGACATTAACAAATTCCCATCTGCCCATAACCGCGGGCACGGCTTTCGAAAGTTCAAATCCCTGTAGGGGTGTCCCAACTTAGCCCATCACAAGCTCTCACGGTCAACGAAGGATATTCCTTCTAGCGGGAAGACCCGATCAGACTCAGAATCCCAGTTATAAGACATTTTGACAATGGTAAAACTAAACCAGCAACACCGCCCGAATGTGCCGACAAATCCCGATAGGAGCTGCACATATCTCGTTCTCAGGGCACACTCAGATGAGCTCTCCATACAACTAAAACCAAACCTCGAGTTTCCCCGAGGGGGCACTGCACAGGATTCTAGTTCGGACCAACACTTAGAGGAGCACTGGCCCGGGGGGGTTAGAATAAAGATGACCCTTGAGTCTACAGAACCCAAGGGAAGGTGGTAGGTTGTTAGTGCAAATGGTAAAATCAAGGTTGGGCATTGCTGGAGGAGTTTTATTCAAGGCGAACTATCAAGGGGTTCCCATCATTACCCAACCGCGTAAGGAACGCAAAATCTGGGAACATAACACCGATATGACGGAAACTAGGGCGGCAAGAGTGGAACAAAACACCAGGCATAAGGCCGAGCCTTCCACCCTTTACCAAGTATATAGATGCATTAATTAAATAAGATATATTGTGATATCCCAACAAGTAAACATGTTCCAACAAGGAACAACAACTCCATGTCCCAACAAGGAACAAACTTCAATCTTCACCTGCAACTAACAACGCTATAAGAGGGGCTGAGCAAAGCGGTAACATAGACAATCAACGGTTTGCTAGGACAAGGTGGGTTAGAGGTTTGGTTCAACAATATAGGAGACATGATAAGCAAGTGGTAGGTATCGCAGCATAGGCATAACAAAAGAGCGAGCAACTAGCAAGCAAAGATAGAAGTGATTTCGAGGGTATGGTCATCTTGCCTGAGATCCCGCAAGGAAGAAGAATGAGTCCATGAAGAAGACACACGGACATAGTCGAACGGGTCCTCACAGACGTGACAATTATCGGAACCAACCCAAAGAAGAAAACACCGGAAAAAGCACACAACATAGTAAACAACCACCACATAAGCATGGCATGATGCACAACCAAATATGATGCATGTCCGGTTTAAATATGCATGGCATGGCAAAGGGCACAATCAAAACTACAAGTTAAGTGGAGCTCAATATGCAACGAGTTGCATATTGACGGAACACCACATCAATTATTTAGTTCTCTCTCGTTTAGGTACCCAACAATATTAAATGTTGTTAAAACAAATCCGGATATGACAAATAACAAATCCGGTAAATCCCCATATGCAATTATCAATTTGGTGCAACAACAATTTTTAAACATTTAAATGTTATTATCATGATGCGAATGACATGTCCAACTTTATGCAATTTTTTATTAAAAGTTGACAAGAGCATTATGAAGCATTTGTCACCGTGGTGCAAAGGAAAGGGGTGCCATGGCAACGATAACGAAAATGGTGCCATGGTAGCGTTCCGGTACTGGTACTCGATTGAGATACCGACGGAAAGGGGAAGTGTGCGGAACATGACAAGCAAGGATGGTGGGGTGATGTCGGATACCGAGTTCCCACATGTCGTTGCCAAGGCAAAAAGAGGGGCGACGTGCAAATGCGATCGTCTCATATCACATAATATGCATTCGTTCCACGGACGGTCGTGTCGATGGTTATACCTTTCGAAGAGTGCCTTATCGGAACGGATCAAGTTCGTAGAGGGAAGTAGGCGTTCTCGCGACGGCGGTAGTGGAAGTAGTTGTTCACGCGACGGTAGTCGGACTTGACGATACCGTTACACGGGTCTTCAGCAACGGTAGTGGTACCCATTTTGTAGTCGTGCACATTCCGTAGATGTTCGAGGTCACGGCGAGGATCTTGACGTCCATGGAGTCTTCGAGGGTTGACGGTAGTGGTACTCGGGTCGTCGGCGACGGTAGTCGTTCTATGCATCGGGCGTCAATGTACTTGCCGAGGTACTTGCCGTTCTTAGCGGTTCCGAAAACGGCGGTAGATGAACAAGATGCGTCGTTGTGGAACTTGGCAAAAATCTCAAAGAAAATGTCTGACGGTCCACATACGGGTCTTGGCGACATTCTTGCCCATCCAAAACGAAACAAGACATAAGGGCTTCTGGTGGACAGCGGGCGAGCAGCGGCAGAAGATGTCGAGCCATAGCTGCTCATGCCCAACAATGAAACAACCAAATCGGCCATGACTTGGTGCTGGTGCAGAGCATCAGGAGGCAGGGCGTTGCAGGAGAACGGGGCTGGAGATGGGGGGCGGCAGCACAGGAACGGCGGCTTCCTGAGGAGACTCGGACGGCCATGGCGGCGCTGGTCACCGGCATCAGGCTGCGTGGCCTGCGGGCAGGCAGCGAGGGCGAGGAGGCAGGGCTTGCCGGCGGACCTGCTGCACCGGCTGACGGCGACGAAGGCAGAGGTGGGGAACGACTTGGTTGTGGTGCGAGCGGAGGGAGGAGACGCGCGGAGGAGGCTCGCGGGCATGCAGCAGCCATGCTGCACAGGGCTCCGGCTTGGGGAAGGCTTGGCACAGGGTGACGGCGCCATGGGAGGTGCGCTGTAGAGGGAGAGAGGGAGGCGCACGGGATCAAGAAGGAGAGGTCGAGGGATCGGGCAGAGGGGAGAGGTCGAGGGATCTCTCGATCCCTCTGGCGGCGCTAGGAAACGAGGAGGAGAGGGAGATGGGATCGAGCGAAGGCGGCGCTCGGGGGGAGGACAAGGGGAATCGAGGGGATGGGGTCTCCTGGCGCTAGGTTAGGATTAGATGGGCCTGGAGGCCGGCCTAGTGGGGAGGGCGCCGGTTGGGCCTTAGAAGGCTGCGGGCCTGCTGGTTTTTCTCTTCCTCTCTCTCTTTCTCTAAAATCTCTTTTTCCATTAAAAAAACAAAACAGAAAAAGAAAAAGAAAAGAAAGAGAAGTTAGGGATGGAATCTGGGCATGGGGATAATTTTCACGGACTCGTAAAAATATTCATGGTCCGAGAAAATTAGAAGTGGCAAGATCGGAAGATATGAATTCAAACTCATTTGAATTTAATCAAATGGTTTGAACTAGGGCTAGGGTTTAGAAGTGCCTAGAAATGTTGAGAATTTAGGTGGAGCTCGGGGAAGTGACGGAAGAAATTATAGGAAAAGTTTGGGGACCAAGCTTGAAGCGGAAAAGGGCATGTGATAAATTGCAAGTGTGTTATAGGTGATTTCGAAAATGGAATATTTAATATAGCTCCCTAATATCGGGAGGATATGTTATAAAGAGAATCACCAAGTGAATTCCCTCGGTTTAAATGGATCAAAGATCCATGCCATTTATTTAGTTGAGTTAAGAAAAGAAATGACATGATGGCATGATGACATGATGCAAAGCAAAAATAAAAGGGCAAGCACAAATGAAACAAAAGGCGAAACCCGTAATATATGGAAGTCTTCTCCAGCATCGGTCTCGGGGCTTTACACTCGACCCCCGAGGCGGGCCCCGGTGACCATGGCTAGCTGCCGCACCTTCACCCCCGAGTTGCGCAGTGTCGCCTGGCCGGGCAAGTTCAAGTCGGATCTGCCTCCTCGCTACGACCACACCCTCGACCCCGAGGAGTTCCTGCAGCTCTATGAGCTGAGCATCGAAGCGGCCAACGGCGACGAGAAAGTCATGGCGAACTGGTTTCCCATGGCTCTTAAGGAAGGCGCCCGCTCCTTTCTCCTGAACCTGCCGCCGGGATCTATCTCATCCTGGGACTAAATGCGCACCCGCTTCATCGCCAACTTCCAGGGCACTCGCACCTGCGCCGCATCAAGTAGCAACCAGGAGAGACCCTACAGAAGTACATTCAGCGCTTCAACGGCGCACAAATCAAGATCCCCAGGGTGACCGACGAGGCCATCATCTCTGCGTTCTCTGATGGTGTCTGCGGCATCAAATGAAGGAAGAGCTCGCCATCCATGAAGAGGTGTGCACAACCCTGGAGCTGTTCAACATCGCGACCAAGTGTGCAAGAGCTGAGGACGGGCGCCTCTCCCTCCTCGAGCTCCCTGCTGCAGACCCAGAGGAGAAGAAAGTGAAGGCCAAGGATGTGAAGCGCAAGGGAGCAGCCGTGCTCGCAACGGAACTAGACACCAAGCATGGCAGAGACCAACCAGAGTCATCCAAGAGCAGCCACCCGTTCCGCGCCTTCCATAACCTGAACACCCACAACACCAGTGACTGTCAAGAGCTCCGAGCCATTCGCGAAGGATGCTTCAGTCGACGCCCCGAGAGCGGCTACCGGGGCTACGGCCGAGGAGGAGGACATGGCGGCGGACGCTGGGACGACCGTGGCCCACGTCAGGAGTGGCGCGACCGGCCTCATGAGGACCGCTGGCAAGATCAGCTTCATGAGGGCGCCTGGTGAGATCATCCTCGTGAGGAACGCCCTCAAGGCAATGCTGGACTGCCTCCACTGCCTCCACTGCCAAGAAGGAATGACGAGCACCATCAGGACGAGGGGGCAGGGGGCTTCCAGGAACCACCTGCCATCGCCTGCATGTTGGGCGGAGCCCAGGCCCCAGCCTTGCAGCATATCTACAAGCAGTTTTCTCATGAAGTGAATGCAGTCCTCCCGAAGCTCGAAGCCACACGCCCACTCAGATGGTCCCAGTGCCCCATCACGTTCAGCTCCGCAGATCAGCTCAAGTGTGCAGCTACCTTTGGCACCCTCCCGATGCTTTGCTCCCCAGTCATCAGCAACGCGCAAGTTACCAAGACCCTCATCGATGGCGGTGCAGGGCTCACCGTCCTAGCCATCGATACATTCGACAGCCTCCAAGTGTCGTATGACCAGCTTCAGCCTACCAAGCCTTTCACAGGAGTGACCGATGGTTCCACCACACCGGTAGGGCACGCGCAACAACTACCGCACCGAGCTCATCGACTTCGACGTCGCGCACATCCTCCTGTCGCACAGCGCTCATCGACTCCGACGTCGCTCCCTCCTCCCCGCGATCGGCTGTGCTACCGCGCAGGCCTCACCGCCCCACCGTACTCCCACCGCTGGCCTAGCCATCCCTCTACTCACCCGCACCTGCTGTTATTCTCCAGCGACGGCAGACGAACCAGTAAACCCTCGTACAGTCGTACTCCCCTCTGCATGGGAAACAACTTCCGAGTCTTCCCTGCCTCCGCGTCATTCCCTTCCTAGGCCTCGCCGTCGTCCATCGCCCTGGTGCTCTCGGCATGGCTTGGTCAACATGGTCAACGACCGACATGCATCTGAAGTGGACTGTACGTGGAGAGGCTGACAGCTAGGTCCATGGCCGCACGCAAGGAAATGCCTCCTTATTACGCGCAAAATAATGATTCCTCCACCTGACATCTGGGACCCAACGAAAGGGCCTCTGTATTTCACGAAAAAAACGTTACCGCCGATGACAGCTTGGAGCCACCAGCTATATCTTCGCATGCAAGGAAGTGCCTCCTTATTACAAACAAAAAAAATGAATACTCCCCTTGCTAGCTGGGACCCAGTATAGTGGCAGGCTGACTTGTGGGCCTACTAAGTTGATGGAGACGGAGGGCTTTGTCAACTTAGTGAATATGCACGTTCTAGCTCCACTTACCGTACGATGTCCATCCAACGGCCATAGTGCTTCTTCAACCTCTAGTCTTCTTGCTCCAGCCGCCCAAACCAGCACTGGTCGTGCCTCATGCTCCTGCCTCCCGTGGCCGGCTGCGATGCGGCGGAGGCCTCACCGCCCCGTACTACTCCCACCGCTGGCCAGACCATCCCTCTACTCACCCACACCTCTTGTTATTCTGCAGCGACACATTGTCAAACCGCAGCGAACCAGAGAACCCTCATACTCCTCTACGCATGGGCATCTACTATCGCGTCTTCCCTGGATCCGCATCGTCCCCTTCCTAGGCCTCGCCACCGTCCACTGGCCTGGTGCTCTCGACACGGCATGGTCAACATGGTCAATGAACGGCTTCCATCGGACGTGGAGTGTATGTGTAGAGGCTGACAGCTGGGTCCACAGCTGCAGCAAGGAAGTGCCTCCTTATTACGCGCAAAATAAATATTCCTCTACCTGACAGCGGGGACCCACCGGACGGGACACTGTATTTCGTGAAAAAAACGTTCCCCCTAACAGCTGGGACCCACCAGCTACATCTTCGCACTCAAGGAAGTGCGTCCGGGCAAAAAAATGATTCACCCCCCTAACTGCTGGGACCCACCAGCTGCACCTTCGCACCCAATGAAGTGCCTGACAGTCGGGACCCACCTTTTCGAAGCGTATGTAGCGTTATCATTCTGGTCGCGAACGTGTACGTACATACTGGTTGATGTAGAGGCGCGCACGTGTTGTAGCAGAGGCGTGCACGTAGCATGTACACGTACGTACAGCGGCCATGGTGCAAGAAAGTAAATACGGCCATGCACGTACATACGGGCAGGGTCTCAAACGCCTACTCGCATGTATGTATGGCTAGAGCTCGTGTACATGGCTGGGTCGGAACGGAGAAACAGCATCGTCGTCGTGTTCATGGGGAGCCAACCGGCTGGGTCGAAACGGAATGCGTCATCGTGTCTATCGGGAGGGCATGGACGAAACAGCCGATGGAAACGATGCCTAGCGTACCGCAGAACGGAGGAAACGGCCTTGTGTTCGACCGGCCACGTTCTAAACGGGATCCTGTTCATCGGGAGGGATCTGGCATACTGCAAAACGGAGGAAACAGACCTCCTATGGTTGAAACGGGGGCCCTGTCGATCGGGAGGGGTGTGGCATACCGCAAAACGGAGGAAACGGACTTGTGTTGCAGCGCTACGGTCGAAGCGGGGGTCCTATTCATCGGGAGGGGTGTGGCGTACCGCAAAACAGGACTCCACGAGATACTGTTCATCTCCACCATCGACCCCGCCAGCCTCCACGGGCTACTGTTCAGCCACCGTCGACCACCTCCGGCCTCCACCTGCGACTGTTCATCCATGGCTCCTGTGCATCCAGCCTCCACCGATGCTACTCAACCAGCTATTGTTCAACCAGCCCTCTCCACAGGCTCATGTTCAACCACCCCTCCTTGGGCTACTGTTCATCCAGCCCTCCACCATCTACTGTTCATCCTGCCCTCCACGGGGTGGTCCTGTTCATCCTGCACTCCACGGGGTCCTGTTCATCCAGCCCCAACCGGCTCGATCGATCGGGGTCCTGTTCATCGAGAGGCAACACCACGGGGTCCTGTTCATCCACCCCCATCGGGAACTGTTCATCCAAACCTCCCCAGCACGCTCACTGTTCATCCAGAGGCAGCATCGATCGGCTTCAGTTAGCAGCAGTAGCGAAGGAATCACTCGATCAGGTTCAGTAACGGCGTAGCTTGAAGTGCGATCCCTCGGGTTCAGTTAGAGCCCAACGCATCGCTCGGTTTCAGTTAGAGCCCAATGCCTCGCACCCATGTGCGTGCGTGTACTTGAGAAACGCGCATCGCTTGGCCCCGACCACCCACCGTAATCGGGAACACTCCGATATTTTCCTTGCCCTCACTTCTACCACGGTTTTTTCCGTCATGGAAGGCCCAAAGAATGTCATGCAGCTGCGTCTCCGGCCTGCCCAGGACGAAAAGCCCATTTTCTGTCATGATTTTTTGTCATAGAAGTAGGACCCCACCGCATCTATGATGATACCGGGTTTTGTCACAATTATCGTCATAGAAGTGTCATAAGTATGACAGGAAAAAAATTCGTTTGGCCCAAAATGTCACGGATGTGTCTTTTTTTCTAGTGGATATCGTCATGACTATGCGCTTTTCTATCAATTGCTCGACATTAATGTGTTTACCCACTGTAGTATTTGCCTTCAGGAGAGAAGCCTCTAGTGAAACATATGTCCCCGGGTCTATTTTCCATCATATTATTTTCCGATCTACTATTTTGGAATTTTTCATTTTCAGATCTATAAACCAAAAAACCCAAAATATTTTATCTTTTGTTAGTTCTATCTATCTCTATCAGATCTCACCATGAAGGGATTGACAACCCCTTTATCGCGTTGGGTGCAAATGTTTGATTGTTTGTGCAGGTGCATCTATTGGGGACTTGTGTGTTTCTCCTACTGGATTGATACATTGGTTCTTAACTGAGGGAAATACTTATCTCTATAGTGCTGCATCACCCTTTCCTCTTCAAGGGAAAAACCAACGCGAGCTCAAGAAGTAGTAGCCTTGTGGTGAGAGATTGTTTCTCCACCATCTCCATGCTAGCCAAGTTTTTGCAGCTCCCTCCATCTATGATGACGCAAATAGAATGTTACTTCACAACTCCCTTTGTATGGAACAAATTATGCCTTTGATTTTGCTCAACTTGTGTGACCCTCATACTCAAAACACGTTGAGCAACTAAACTTTCATTCCTATCAGCATCTTCAGGAGTCATGTATTGCCTCTCATGATCAGAATCATCTCCACTGTGTTCTTCACTTGTAATAAGAGCCAAAGTCTCCTCAACATAGTCACTAGCGGACTCATACCCACCAACCTCAGTAGCAATCATAACACGCGGAGATTGGTATTCTCTCAAAAAATGACCTCTACCCTTACAATGATGACAAATAATATCATGTGTGTGCCCTGTTGATGCCATGGATAAAGAGCTCTATGCAAGCCCGATAGGTGTGCTCTTGGCAGATAGTGGTGGTAGTGCCTGCTTTCTTGTATCACGGCTGGAGGTGGCACCTGATGGAGGTGTCAGTGTACAAAATGTGTGGAAGTAGAAGATGCATGTGGTTTCCATGATGAAGGTCGACCCGCGGAAAAGTTAGTTCGCGCTAATGCCTATCGATCCTGCACTCACGTTCAGCTTTGCAAGCAAGTTGGAATAGACGAGTGATATTATTATACTCCTTATACTCAAAAATGGTCTGAATCCCCCTATTTAATCCACCCATAAAATATGCAAGCATAGCTTCATTATCCTCAACAATACCACATCTAATCATGCTAGTTTGTAATTCCTGATAATACCCCTCTATAAATTTTTTTCCTTGTCTCAAACGCTGCAGTTTTTGAATTAATTCACGTTGATAATATGGTGGAACCCAACGAGTATGCATAACAGTTTGAAAGCAGCCCAAGTAGTAGGGATATTATCATAATATAATATTCAATGTTCAGACCACCAAACAGAAGCAAAACTAACGAATTCACAAATAACAGGATATTGTAAGAATGTGAAACATTGTTCAGTTTCTAACTCCCAAGTAAGATATACATCAGGAATGTATCTACCCTCAAATGGTGGAATATTCAATTTTAGTTTAGGAATATGGTCATAATCTCGTACCATAGGTGGTGTTGCAGCCCTACCGTTGCGATTAAATGCATGAGGACGATGTGGTGGTGGTGGTGCTGGTGGTTGCACATAATTGTGATTTCAATCAACCTCATCCTCGAAATAGCCCACCTCTGCAGTAGCAACAGGAGCTACAGAAGCATCAACAGAAGTAGCAGCAACACCCGAAGTTTGTCCTAGCTCAAGAGGAACATGCTGCGCTCGCCCTGCTGGACCGTGACATGGAGGTGGTTGTTGATGTTGTTGCAATGGTGTAGCAGATGTAGGTGGGGTTGTGGAAGACGCGTGAGTACTTCATCGAACTTAGCATCCACCTTGGTGTCAATTTTCTTCGCAATGTCATCAATCCTCTCAAGTGCCTTTCCAAAGATGGCCATCACGTCTTCCACCTATTGACTCAACATTTTCTGAAATTTATCATGAAGCTCCTTCTTCGTCATGTTCTCCCAGTCAGTCTCGCCGGCTTGTGGTCCTTCCATCGTTAGCAGCAATAGAAATACACAATTATATGATCCTATAGACTACTAGAAACTGGCGGGGTGAATAAATCAGTCAAGCAAATCTCAAATTCTTACCAGTTCTTAGTCAAAACTCTAAAAACTTGGACAAAGCGATTGCCAGGTGGTGTCAAACGCATGATATAGATGTATGTGTAGCTGGGAAGGCTTATGGTACGACAGCAAAAATGTCAGCAATAATCAATTCAGAGATGCAAAGTTGAATAAACGCTCAACCACAGTACTATGTTGGTCCTAGGCTAGACCGTACTAGAGACGCGAGCCTAGAACACTAACAAAAGCACAACACGGCACGTAAACAAGGGAAAAGCACACTCCCAATTTTTTTCTCGCACTTTTTTGCACTGTTTTTTGTGCTCTTTTTTGCGCAAAATGACTATAATGGCGAGTGTCTCAAAACTCTTCCGAACTCTAAATAACAGGATAGGCACGACATTTTTCACTACTTTTTTGGAAATCACTATGATGGCACGTGTCTCAAAAGACTCTAAAAAGCCTAAAAACAGGATGGGAAAAAATATTTTCACCTGCTGAAATTTTGGCCTAAAAACTGCCCTGGGGTCTCCAGGCAAGGAAACACGAATTGGAAAATAGAGGGATCTTGAAATAAAACCTAATATGAAAAGAACTCGGATTGGGTATGGTATAGGACGGTGATATATGTGGACTTAGATTGGTGGCATGGTATATATGGACTTGGATTGGTGGCGTATATATGGTGGTATATGTCGACACAGATTGATGGCGTATATGTGGTATATGTGGACTCAGATTGTTGGCGGAGATATAGTGGTATTGGGAAATAGTGATGGATCTGGGTAGGTGGTGATATATGGCAGCGATGACAAAGGTGCGGCGGTGGCGTGAAGACCTGTGACCAGAACTCGAAACTCTAAAGGAACTAGACGCTAAGACCAGCAACTCGACACGACGATGCAACCAAAAATTAAACAAAGAAAAACTCTAAAAAGATTATGCAAAGGCTCAGATTGGTTCGAATATGATGAACTAACCCTAATTTTTTTGTCTTTTTCGTGGACTATAGGTATGAAAACAGACTTGATCTAAACTATGAAAAAAATGTAAAGTCTCATCGAGCAACCTGGAAATCTGATACCACTTGATAGAGGCGAAGGTGTCCTATTGTTCTGATGAGATAGCTATCTATTTTGTGGGAGTCGACTTTGACGATCCGACTACGAACGTGCGAAGACGTCATGCCTTAGCAATCACTAAACGAACTTCTGAGGGGTTATTGACCACGCCGGAGCACGATCAACCTGACCACGAGGAAATGAAGAACAAGCAAGAAACTGACATTTCAATCTGGATATTGTGAATATAAGAGGAAACCTTTTATTGATGAAAGTGTGGTTCTGTGACGTCTTGGTCTGGTCATTGAACACAAACAAAGTCCGTGAAGTTGTAGGTATGGAGAACTTTTAATATAAACAAAACCCAAAGTCTAAATGATGCCCTAAGGGATGTATATATGTAGGAGTAGGGGGGAATTTCATGACCCCTTGTAGGAGGGTCTGGAGCCAACTCTAACTTTGTTTCCCCACACATCCGGATTCTAAAAACAGCCTATACTTAGGTATTTCGAAATTACATGGGCCTGGCCCAAAAATAAGGTGGCGCAGCACCTAAAATAAGCTATGGACGAAAATTATGAAAGGGCATATTGTATATTTTGTCCATGTCCTTGTAGGTCATCACAAAGGCTTAAAAGTGCTCAAATATGCACTAGAAACGCCATTCCCGATCCCTTCACGCGTGCTTCATCTCCATGCTTGATCCCGCTCAAGTGTTTGTAATGCCCCGGATGTAACTTGCTATATTTGTACTACGACTCTTGCCATTTTCGGATCTAAGTTATGAGATTCCATTCGTGGTTGGGTTTTGTCTTCGTTTTGCATTTTGTCCATGTCATGCATTCCATATCATGTAATCATGTGCATCGCATTTGCATTCGTGTTCGTCTCATGCATCCGAGCACTTTCCCCGTTGTCCATTTCGCAATCCGACACTCCTACGTGCACCGGCGTGCCCCTTTTGTCTCTTTTCATGAGCGGGTGTTGAACATTCTTGGAATGGACCGAGATTTTCCAAGCGACATTGGTACACCACCGGTAGACCGCCTGTCAAATTTCGTGCCATTTGGAGTCCGTTTGATGCTCCAACGGTTAACCGGGTAACCGGAAAGGCCTCTTGTGTGTTGCAGACCAACACCCCTCCAAAATGGCCCAATAACCCTTGCAAACCACTTCCATGTCCTCCGCCGTCGGAGCACGATCGCGTGGTCGAAAACTACACTCCATTTGGACACTCCTACCTCCTCCTACCTATAAGTATGTGCCCCTCCCAGATTTTTCGTGCAGTCTAACCCTAGCTCCACCCTCCACCACCGCCGGACACGTCTGCCACTGCCGCCCGACCAATCGGGGCACGCCAAGTGGCGCCGTTCCCACTTCCCCGCCGAAGCCCGCCGGGCCCGCCTCCGGCCCCCGCGGCCCGTTGGCCTCGCCCCGCCGCCAGCGCGTCTCTCCGACGCCCGCGCCCCCGCGCGAGGAGCCGCGACACCCCGCGCCTTCCTCTGCTGCCCGCGTCGCGCCTGCGCCGCCTCACCGCCGGCTTCGCCGTGCGCCACCATGCGCCGCTCCCCGCCGCCCGCATCGCGCCTTCCTTCGCCGACCCCGTCTCCAGCCGGATCTGGCGAGGAGCCGGTCGGTTCCACTCCGGCGACCACCACCTCCCTCTTCTCCGGCATGTCCGGCGACGAACCCCAGCGATCTTCGTAATCCATGCCAAGAATAAACATAGATCTGGACCCGGAGGTTGACTTGATTTTTCGTCTTAGTCATTTTCTGCATTATTTTGTGCCCCTGTTCATTGCATCATAACTTCATGACCACATCTCTGTTTCATGCGCATGATATATCGAAATGTTCATCATGATGTGCTCTTCATTTTTCCATTGTGGCTTGCTTGTTTGAGTCCATATGGATGCCCAATTCACTGATGTAAGAGTGCTATAAAATGTTAGCTCCTGTTACTTAGCAGATTATGATGATTTGTCATTTTTGTCACATTTGTTGTGTGCATCATATGGTCATGTGCTCTACAGGTGTTCTGATCTATGACATGCCATCTTTACAGGGGTGCTTGCCATGTATTTTTGTGATCAATGTGGCGACTAGCACAAGCATGCAATATAGCCTTTGGGATATTGCTGATTTTAGGGACTTAGGATTTTGCTAAGTTCTTGGTCTGCTGTTATTTTTATGCCATGTATACTAGATGCTACAGTGAGATACATGTTGTTTTGAGTTGCTTCAGTAAGGATGATTTGGACATATCGCTATGCTCTATCCACCCATGCCCCTGTTTGCAATTATGGAGTGACCTAAAATGACTTAATCTTGCTCTACTTTTGCTATAAAATGTTCCTGGCAGATTGTTTACATGTTAATCAATTTTGCCATGGTTGTTGTAGTTGATCCATGCACGATATGAACTTTCTCTTGCCATGGTTAACTTCATGAACATGTATTCTTGCTGATGCTATGCCTATCTTATCATGCAATGCCTTGTGGTGAGTGAATCGAGCATGCAAAGATGCCTTCATAACTCTATTTATGCCATGCTTTGTTTTTCTGCTAAAGAAACTTGCTATGTTTACATGGGTGCCATCATAGCTTCTGTGCCTGTTTGGCTCATGTTTAGTAAGGGACTTTTGTTCTATGCATTTATTAGTTTCATGTGATGCCTTTGTTTGCTATGATATGTTCCTCTAGCATGTTGTTTGCTTGCTCTTAACATGGCTTCCTGAGGTTAATTTTTGGCATGTTAGTTTTTCCACTAAGTCTATGAAGCTGATATCATTTACACTTTTGCCATGCTTGTTTGAACCTGTTTAGCCATAACTTAGTGTTCATGTTTTGTCAAGCATCTAGAGTAGATCACTGCCAAGTGCCTTGTTGTTATGTTGGAGTGCACTAGCTTAGTTTCTTGTCACATTATAGATGGCATCATGATGTTAATCGCAGAGCTGTGCCATTCTTGTTTCGCTTGCCTTTTGCAAACCATGCAACCGATTCCGGTGATCTTTATATCGATATAGACCGAAATCAACTCATCTTTCCAGCGGGTTTTCCAATTGATGCCTTGATCATTCTTTTCCTTCCGGAGCACGCATATGCATTGCATATCACATCCCGCATGTCATGCCATGTTTTGCATCATGTTGTTTGTGCATTCCACCGTGATTGATTGTTGGCCCTTTGCTTGTGTTCTTGCTTTGGCTAGAGCCGAGAGACGAGTATGTGATCGAGGAACCTGTTCAGTACGCTTACGAGGATCAAGCTTTCGTCAACTCTGACAACTTTGCAGGCAAGATGACCATACCCTCGAAATCACTTCTATCTTTGCTTGCTAGTTGTTCACTCTATTGCTATGTCGCGATACATACCACTTGCTATATCATGCCTCCAATATTGCCATGTCAAGCCTCTAACCCACCTTTTCCTAGAAAACCGTTGTTTGGCTATGTTACCGCTTTTCTCAGCCCCTCTTATAGCGTTGCTAGTTGCAGGTGAAGTTCAAGTTTGTTCCTTGTTGTAACATGAATATGTTGGGTTATCATTATTATATCTTTTTTACATTAATGCATCTATATACTTTGTAAAGGGTGGAAGGCTCGTCCTTATGCCTGGTGTTTTGTTCCACTCTTGCCGCCCTAGTTTCCATCATATCGGTGTTATGTTCCTTGATTTTGCATTCCTTACACGGTTGGGTGATAATGGGAACCCCTTGATAGTTCACCTTGAATAGAACTCCTCCAGCAAGGCCCAACCTTGGTTTTACCATTTGCCACCTAAGCCTTTTCCCTTGGGTTCCGCGGACTCAAGGGTCATCTTTATTTTAAACCCCCAGGCCAGTGCTCCTTTGAGTGTTGGTCCAAACTAGAGCACCATGCAGGACCGTCCCTAAGAAACTTGGGTTATGTTGGTTCCTGTACGGTTAGCTTATCCGGTGTCCCCTGAGAACAAGATATGTGTAGGTCCTATCGGGATTTGTCAGCACAGCGGGTGGTCTTGCTGGTCTAGTTTTACCATTGTCGAAATGTCTTGTAACCGGGATTCCGAGTCTGATCGGGTCTTCCTGGGAGAAGGAATATCCTTCGTTGACCGTGAGAGCTTATCATGGGCTAAGTTGGGACACCCCTTCAGGGTTTTGAACTTTCGAATGTCGTGCCCGCGGTTATGGGAAGATGGGAATTTGTTAATATCCGGGTGTAGAAAACTTGACACTTAACTTAATTAAAATGAATCAACCGCATGTGTAGCCATGATGGTCTCTTTTCGGTGGAGTCCGGGAAGAGAACACGGTCTCGTGTTATGCTTGAACGTAAGTAGCTTCAGGATCACTTCTTGATCACTATTAGCTTCTCGACTGTGCTTTGCTTCTCTTCTCGCTCTCTTTTGCATAAGTTAGCGACCATATATGCTAGTGCTTGCTGCAGCTCCACCTCACTACCACTTTCCTTCCTTTAAGCTTAAATAGTCCTGATCGGGAGGGTGTGAGATTGCTGAGTCCCCATGACTCACAGATACTTCCAACAGATGCAGGTGCCGATGATGCCAGTGCAGGGGACGCTACCGAACTCAAGTGGGAGTTCGACGAGGATTCGGGTCGTTACTCTGTTTCTTTTCCGGATAATCAGTAGAGGAGCCCAGTTGGGGTGATCGGGGATCTAGCATTTGGGGTTGTCTTTCTTTATTTTGGTTCTGTAGTCGGACCTTGATTGTATTCTGGATGATGTATGATATATTTATGTATTGTGTTAAGTGGAGATTGTAAGCCAACTCTTTAGCCCTTTCTTATTCAGTACATGGGATGTGTAAAGATTACCCCTCTTGCGACATACCTACCATGCGGTTATGCCTCTAAGTCATGCCCTGACACGTGGGAGATATAGCCGCATCATGGTTGTTACAAGTTGGTAATCACAGCCTTCCCCGACTTAGGAGCCCCCTACATGATCGAATCACCGACGTTGTTGAGTGTAGAAGAAATTTTTTTGATTCTTAGGATTATATATATTGGAGAGTAGGATTCTTTTTACTCCCCAGTCCATTCGTCGCTCTGGTGAGGCCTCCTGACGTAGAGTTTTGACTCTTCTCTCCTCAAATTTCACGATTTTTTTAGGATCACGCGAGTATCTTGGAATCGTTCCGATGGTTTTGTGACGAGAACATTGTTCTTGGTGCCTCTTGACATTTAGGGGTTGTGGCAGTGTCCCGGGGAGTTGAGCTCCGAGGTGTTGTCATCACAATTTTATCGTTGCAGTTCTGGAATACCTGAGTTCGCTGACATCGAAAATCGCTTTTATGCAGTTGTTGGTGAGATAACCTCGACACCACCCAGTACTGGGGCGGGAGTTCGGGAGTATTGCCATAACTCGTATAACGGATGCTTTTCAAAGGTTGAGGTAAATGATTTCCGAAGGTTTCTTGGTTATGTGTTGAAGGATGGATACAGCTGGATGTAGGATTTGCTAGTTTTGGGTGAGATATTATGCTTCCCTTGTATCCCCAACACCTGATTGCATAACCAGAAAGTTTCGGGAGTTTTATAGGTAGGAATTCATGTAGCTCTAGTATTTCTTCCCGCAGATATTTGGTTTGTGATTGGGTAATCCTTACCAATTATTTGTTCATATTCGTACCATGTTGCTTTATTCATATACCTTTTATCTAAGTGGCTTATCAAATTTATGGAAGTGTGATGATTTACTTTTGAATTCATTCATTCATTCTTGTTTGAATTTTAAGGCTATATGTTGCAATTTCGATCCATTGATTCAGCTTGAATATGTGTCTTTCAAGATGCTAACTGATGTCAACCTCTTCAGGATGGCTCCTCCAACGCGTCAGAATCCGGAACCTCCGCCACCACCTCCACCTCCGGAGGCTGGTCAAGGTGTCATGGCAGCCACCAACGCCAACACTCAGATGCTTTTGCAACTCTTGCAGGAGCGCAACCAAGGGCATGGCAACCATGGAAATCAAGGCCAAGGCAACAATCAACCTCAGATTGCTACCCTCAAGCAGTTCCTCCCAAACCAGCCGAAGTTCTTCAGTAACTGTGTCGAGGCCACAGACGCCAACAACCGGCTCATGGATATCTGCAAACATTTTGAGTGTAGCAATGTCAGGCCTGAGGACTTTGTCAAGTTTTCTTCGTTTCAACTCAAAGACCAAGCTACTGAGTGGTATCAACAATACAAAGATTCCAGAGGAGGTCTTCTGATTACCTGAGATGATTTCTGCCGAGACTTCAAAGCTCACCACATTCCACAAAGTGTTGCTGAGAGTAAGCGCGAGGAGTTCCGCAATCTCAAGCAAGGCAGCATGTCTGTTTACCAATACAATATCCTGTTTCAGAGGCTTGCTCACTTCGCTAAACAAGACGTCCCTGATGAAAAGAGCAAGATTTATGAATTCAGAGGTGGCCTCAGAGAAGATCTGCAATTAGCTCTCGTGTGTTTTGAACCGACCAAGTATGATGAATTCTACAACATGGCACTAAAGTAAGAAGCTGCTCAGCTCAAGTGTGATGCATTTAATAAGAGAGTCAGGGATGCAACTCCATGTTCTTCTTCAACTCAAGTGGCAACTAAGCAGCAGAAGTTCCAGTTGCCTCCTCCTCCTCCGTTTCGTCAGCCCTACCAGCAGAAGAGTAATGGTGGCAATGGATCTTCCCACCCACCCAACCCAGGCTATCAGAGCAAAGCGCGGTCTCATGCTCCAAGGTCAAGTGCTCCTTATCATCGTCCGCTCTCAGAGGTTACTTGCAACAAGTGTCAGCAGAAAGGGCACTATGCAAACAAATGCTTCAACCAAAGGCGCCTTCCGCCGCCTCCTCCTGTGAGATCTGCCAGCAATGCAGTGGTCAAGCATAATCCCAAGCATGCCAAGGTCAACATGATGAATGCAGCTCAGGCAGAGGATTCTTCAAAAGTGATCATGGGTAACTTTCCAGTTAACTCTATTCCTGCAAAAGTTCTTTTTGACACTGGTGCATCACATTGTTTCATGTCAAGATCATTTGTTTCAAACCATGACTTCGTTTCGGAAATGTTGGGTAAACCAATGGGAGTGGTTTCTCCGGGAAAGTCTATTAGGGCTACCACGATGGTCCTGGATGTTTCCATCAAGATGGGTGATTATAAGTTTCTCTCTTCTCCAATGGTCCTTGGTGACTCGGATATTGATCTAATTCTCGGCACGGACTAGCTTTCTTAGCACAAGGCTCAGCCTGATTGTGCTACCAAGCAGATTTAATTGACACACTCGTCTGAGGATGTGATCATCTATGCCGGTCGTGATGATACTATTCGACTATTTTCTCTCGATGAGAAGGGCTAGTTGAATGCCATCTCTCAGATTCCAGTCGTTTGTGAATATCAAGACGTCTTTCTAGAAGAGCTTCCAGGAATGCCTCCTCACGGCCAATTGAATTCGTCATCGATCATGAGCCTGGCATGGAACTTGTTTGCAAACTTCCTTACAAGCTTGGACCAGAAGAGTTGAGGGAGTTGAAGAAACAACTCGACGAACAAGAGCGTATGGGTCTGATCAGACCGAGTTCATCTCAATGGGGTTGTGGTGTTCTTTTTTTCAAGAACAGGGACGGAACAGAACGACTCTGCATCGACTACCGTCCATTGAACAAGAAGACAATAAAGAATAAGTATCCACTTCCCAACATCAATGAGCTTTTCGAGCAACTTAAGGGTGCCCAAGTATTCTCCACGCTTGACCTCCGTATGGGTTATCATCAGATTCGCATTCGTGAACAAGATATCCCCAAGACAGCATTCAGAACAAGCTATGGTTCTTATGAATATACTGTCATCACTACTAGGAAAAGGCCTACTAGTGGCACACCTGTTTTGCCTACTAATTGGGCACTACAGGTGCACCACTAGTATCACGCCATTAGTATCTGGTATACTAATGGCGCACCATGCAGTGCGCCATTAGTATGCCTCCCAGGGTGCAATATTTTACCCATGTGCTTTGGCATAATAATGGTGCACTAGTGGATGATGCGCCATTAGAGTCCTTTTTGCAGTGCGCCATTAGTGTGCTGAGTGGTGCTCCACTAGTATGAATTAGGGATTTTTTTTCTTTTCCGATATTTTCAAAGGTTACAAAAGATATTACTGCACATAATATAGAGAGCACATCATATAAACAGCAGATATATCGAATACAATAGAAGATTAGTCTCCGAATACAATTCATCATATTAGTCTCCGAATTTAAAATACCAAACAAAGTTAGAACATTACAAGTCTCGAAACCGCGAGTAGCGAGTTTGTCTTCACATGACAAGTCGATATTGATCATCTAAACTACCATCACATAGAAGAGAGCTGCGGTCATCACGATGAGCATCATCGCGATGAAACTGGTCTTCATCCGGTTCCTCCTCCGCTCCCTCCTCTCTCCCGCTAGATAGCGCGCGTATCTAACTTCCGCCTCCGCCCTAGTGGTGTACCCTTTGTAAATGTTACCGCTGAAATGGTGAACCTGTCTCTGACACTCCACCCAGTCGTCGTAGACTCCGGGAACCTTACCCTTGTACACGACATACGATGGCATCTCTATGCACTAGCCAAACAAAACGTTAGTAACAATTCACAGACAATACATAAGCAATATATAAGTATGCAACAAAAGGATTGGAAGAGAAAAGCAACACATTAATAGCACGATTCATGGTCATACTAATAAATAGCATCGATTACATATAAGTTGAACGACTGTCCAAACCAAAGAGACATACAAGTTCATTAAAGTTTAATTACAACATGAGCCAATCGATGTTTCAGAACTACACATAGCATCACTACTTTTGACTCGACTCAGGGACCGGAGCGTGGATGAAGCTGCCGTCTCTCGTGATGGTCATGAAATCGCGGGCGTTGTCAGCCTGCATTTGTAGCGTTGTGTCTATCTCACTGTTGGACGGTTGATATCTGAGGTAGAACTGCCCCGAGGTACGAAGGACATCTTGATGGATGATTTCCGCAAACTCCGACTGGATGTGAAAGAATTCTTGTCTGATGTCCGCATCCTGGATTACCGACAATCTTGCGGCCCAATCTTTGAGATTATTTGGTAGCAGAAGGTGACTATGGTTCCGTACGATCGCCCGCATGTGTGGAGGGCGTAGTAGGAATCCTTATGACCGCCAGGCAGCTGCTTGATGAAGGGGTCGACTATCACGATGTCCGAGGTCTTGTCTCTAATGATCCGCATCTCCATACTCAGCGAAAATAGTCGAACGATGCTGTAGTGCAGCGGATGAAGGTTAAACATAGCAAAGATGTCATCAAACCGCAGGACGATCGTACCCCCGATGGCGTTATCCACAAAGCCCTTGCCCTGTGGCACCTTGGCCATGAAAACCGGGTATGCCACATCATTCTCGGAGAGACGCCGCTTCTCCAAAGAAAGAACACTATCATGCAGACTCCGCATAGCACCGGTTGCAGCATTGAGCAGATTAGTCGGTAGCATCGGCCTACCCACCACATGCACCCTCCTAGAGATATCATTAGGTGAAGGTGGACCGTCCTGAGCACGGATCGTACTCGGTGCCGGCTGGCTGGCACCCTTGTTACTCTTTCTTTTCCATCCCTTCTTATTCTTCTGTAATGGGATCGAGTTCTGCTCACAGACCGCCTTCTTGAGTGTGTTGGGGCTGATAATAGGTGGCACCTCGGCTATCTGAGGCTCGGTGAAGGCAGCAGCTGGAGGCGTCTCCTAAGAATTGAACGCCAGACGACGCCTATTGCAATTTGGTTTCTCCGCGGTAACAGCATGTTCGGCAAAGTACTTATCGATGTTGGTAAATGTACCATTGTCGTTGTCGTCATCGTCCGGCTCCTATGCCGTATGCATGTTCGGATCCTGTGCCATAGGGATGTCTGGCATGTCCGATAGCATTCTGGCAGTCTTGCCATGGCTTGGCACCGGCACGACTGGCGGTGTTGTCTGTGGGGTGGTGTCCCCCGCCCCCAAATGAATCTGGCTCTTCGGCCAAAGAAGGGGCCAGCTTAGGCAGGCACTGAGGGTCATCACATCATCTTCGTCGGCCCCAGCGGGTCGAATCGGATTACCATGGAACACGAGGTCGCCCAGTTGAATGATTCTGCCCTTGGAGACATCGATCAACTCGCCACCCACGAAGTGCAGGAGAGTGCATGGAACGTCGGCGGCCCCCTGTGAAAACATGTAGGGCATCAGGGATGCCCAGTCAAAGGCAAGGAGATGAAGTCATCGGCCGAGAGGCTTAATTCGTTACCGTGATGGCGTCGAGCTCGGCTAATGTCGAGGCACCGCCAACGGCGGGCGTGGAACTGACGGAGGGGCTGCTTGCTTTCGAGGTGCCGGCTGGCATACACCCGGGTGCATTAAGCTCCAATGCCCGTGCCGGCGTTGGAGACACCAATATCGCCTCCGCCCGAGACACCAATGGCGCCGCCTGCGCGTTGTGCGAGTTGCTGGCCGTGAAGCTGGGAACCGGGGGTGGCCCCTGTTGGCCGCCCGCAATCCACGCCTACAGCCCCGCAATCAAGGTAGGCACAATGGCGGTGAGCGTCGATCCCAGTTTTTGTTGCACTTGCTCTTGGACAATCTCCGGTAACCATGCCACTTGTGCCTTGAGTTCTTGAACCTTGCGCGACTGGCTTTCTGAGCTGGTCTTTCTCTCCTTTCGCCCACCAGCGTTATAGTATGACGACCATTTTGTGGACAAGCCTTTGCCAGCCACACAACCAGCTGACAACGGCTTACTGAGCTTATCCTTGTTTTTCATTACGTTCAACGCCCTATTTAGGGTGCTGTCCCAAGGGGTGCTTAGTCTCCTGCGGAAGGAATGTGAACCATTTAGACATTTGGGTTCATTAATTAGAATGCAACCATATGGAGCTAATTACGCGGGGTGTATTCCTTACCAGAACAGCTCAAGTGCCCTGGTCTTCGGATTCGTGGTAAGCTCCTTTGTTACCGGGTCCTCCTTGTACTAGGCCCTAACATAGTTCCTGGTCTGCTTGTCACGGTATTTCTCGAAGCGGGGCAGTAGGCCTTGCTCGGCACGCTCTGCGTCCTCCTTGTCCCATATAGGCTCCGCCACTCTGTAACCGTCGGGACCGAGTTTGTATTCCCCTAAGTTCAACTCCCGCATTTCTTTCCCCCACTGACTTGATTCGGAGGTTGCGCTGCTTTCGCACTTGATCTTGAACTCCTTGTAGTCATCTTCGTTGATCGAAGGATTTTTCGCCTTGCTCTTCTCATAACTATCACCTTTGTCAATCATTCTCTTCACCGCGCTTCTCCAAGTTGACAGGGATGTGCTTATCGTCGTGAGGGCGGCACTGTTCACTTTATTCCCTAAGAGGCGTGTGTTTACAAAGTCAGCTGGGAACTTGTATTGTTCGTGCAGCTTTGTGAAGAGGAGGTTGCGCAAATTCCCTCAGTCCTTATGCCTTGGGTTCTCGGTGTTGATCGAGACGGTGCTCCGGAGAATGCACCCGAGCTGAAGCGAGTACCCCTTGACTAATTCCATGGGCGTCGTTGGATGCCCGTCGGAGTTCACTTGAGTAAATTCCTCCTTGACGGTGCAGAGCACGTTCGGGCACCGGTCCTTCCATTGCCTCTTCGGTTGGCTGCCATCTGTGCGTGCACTCCCATCATCAGTGGTGGCATCCTCGGCGGCACCATCAGTGGTGTCATCCCTGACGCCACTAGGGGTTGTGTAGTCAGGATCGGTGTCTTCCGCGGCGTCCTCATAGAGGTGAGGTTCTTCCTCCATCTCCTGGGACAGCTCCAAAAATTGCTTGCCCAAACCGCCGGCCTCATCGTTGTGGGCCATGTTTCGCTCTAAATAGGAAAAAAGTTTGGTCAAAAAGTTGGTTATTGTCAAGGAACAAGATCATGGTCTCATCATTTAGGGTTTGTCGACACCGAGGCATCCTAAAAGCTAAGCTTTTATCATTTAGGGTTTGTCGACGCCGAGGCACCCTAAAAGCCTAAGCTTTCATCATGTAGGTTTTTATCGACACCGAGGCAGCATAAAAGCCAAGGTTTTATAATTTAGGGTTTTTCAACACCGAGGAATCCTAAAACCTAAGCTGGGAAGGAGAATTCTAAGTTGGGCCTAATCACTTGGCTCTATTGCCACCTATGGTTTAATGTAGCAAGAATAAAGGGGTAGTTGATCCTACTTAATTAAGTACTAAGATACCCCGGCCCATGCATTAGTCACAAGTACCCCATATGTCCTATTTTTAGCAAAGTCATGCTAAAATTCACAGAAAAATTCAGCATGACCTTTGCTGAAAATAGGACATATGGAGTACCGGAATTTGCCGGAATGGAAGTTCTTTGACATTCTAGCAAACTCAAGGGCCTGTCGGGGTACCTGCAAAATCATCACGACACGATGGTCGGAGACATGACCTTTGCCTAACTGTTTTGAACTCCTGCCAAAACTGAACACAACATATACGAAGGAAAATCAACACTTCTAGATTCATATCAGACTAACAACCAACACTGCTTTGTGTCCATATCAACTACCTCAATAACCTGTCAATACTAAATATTAGAATTTTATAATTTAAAGCATGCTAAAGATATATAAAACTCCATTTGCAAATGTTCCATGTCAATCAAAACCCCAATGGATGAGAACTACCATTCAATACAACAACTCTTAGAAGTGAAGAACATGTTCTCCAAAATGAGTTGAACGGGAGCATGCTGACATCTATACAAGCCAATAATGATTTACTACTCAATGGAACAGGGTAAGATAAACACCAGTCAATAAATTTACTACATCAAAAGGAGTAAATATCAACAATGTAGCACTATCTCTGAACCTAACCTTTGTTTAGCACACAAATTGTTTTCTGTAAAAGATGTTCATCATCTTTACAGAATAAAGCAACACCCTGCACTAGCCTAAAAACAAGTGAAGTTTCACCCATATAAGAACAAGTGCAAACAAAATAATGACACTCAAGTTAGATAGCAAAAAAAGTGAACATCAAGTACTATGGCACATTGACGCTCCTGGTTTTCTACAAACACCAAGTACTACGGCAAACCAAAGTTCTGAAATTTGTGTGCCTAACTGAATTAACTGAATTTTCAGTAACTGAATAAACCGAATTTTCAAAACTGACAAATATTAATAGGTTGACTACAGCAAATCCAATTTGCAAGCTTGACTACATAAAATTTGAGCAACTTGTTGAGCTAATTTTGAGCAGAACTCCTTGAGGAACTAGCAGCAAGGAGTGGCTACAACTACAAACAGTGGCTAGAACTGCAAATTTACACATTAAAGGACACAAACTCAAGCAAGCTTCCTGAATTCTTGTTGCTAAAACTAATTTGACCTAAATTTGAGAGGGATTTGAACCTAATTTGACCTAAATTCGAGAGGGATTTGACCTAAACCTAGCAAAATAGAGATGAAGAGCACATGGCCGGCAGGGCATGGCCGGGAGGGAGGAGAGAGGGATTACCTGACAATGATGAGGTGGTGGCCGGAGCGAAGACGACGCAGTGGGTGGGGCGGTGCAGTGGGTCTCCGGCGGGGTGGCGCAGTGGGTCTCCGAGGCTCCAAGTCTCCGGCGGGGCGGCGCAGTGGGTCTGGGCTCCGAGGCTCCAAGTCTCTGGCGGGGTGGAGTAGTGGGTCTCGGTTGGGGCAGTGTAGTGGGTCTGGGCGCCGCGTGTTTCTAGGGTTTGGAGGGCTGGGAAGGCGAGTGAGGGGGTGGGAGGGGGCGGCAGAGCCCGGGAGCGAGGTCGCTGGTGGGTGGAAGGGGATCGGCATCGGTGGCGAGAGGCGAGGGGCGAGATGGGTCGGCGCAGTATGGTTGGGGTGGGGGGATTGGGGGAAGAAAGGGGGTTGGCGAGGGGGGAGGCTTAGCAATGGCGCACCCCCTAGTGGTGTGCCATTAGAAATGTTTTTTTGGATAGCAATGGCGCACCCCCTAGAGGTGCGCCATTAGTAATCTTTTTTTTGGGATAGCAATGGCACACCACCTAAAGGTGCACTATTAGTAATCTTTTTTTGGATAGCACTGGCGCACCCCCTAGAGGTGTGCCATTAGTATTTTTTTAGGATTTTTTGTTGCCTAGCGGAGGGCCAGCAGCGGCGTCTTGAACCCTAGGTCTCGCTCAGGGGGAGGGAGGGGGTGGGTGGTCAGAGCGGGGGAAGGGTGCAGGGGGTCGGCGGCGGCGGAGCGGGGGAGGGTGCAGGGGGTCGGCGGCGGCGGAGCGAGGGAGGGTGCAGGGGGTCGTCGGCGGCGGTGGAGCGGGGGAGGGTGCGGGGGGTGCTCGGCGGCGAGGGGGATCTGGCGAGGGGGGATAGCGATCGAGATGGAGGACACTAGAATAGAAAAAATATCATTTCAATATGTCGAAATACAATCGAGAAATGAAGGGTACAATTTAAATACAATCGGTCTTAGCTAGCTATCTGTTCACAATCTTCTTGCCCTTCTCTTTCCAAATGGAGTTCTTCTGTGGAACGGACGTCCTTTAGGTAGGGTGGTCCTGCTTCTTCTTGTGGTGTATGGCACTTCATCGTCGTCGTCATGTTCCATCTTCGGGTCGCCGTACTTGTCGAAGTCTTGCTCATTGGCGACTCCATCCATTCCGATGATGTTCCTTTTGCCTCTCCTCACGACAACACGACTGGGCTTTGACAGGTCGGTAATGAAGAAGCATTGGTCCACTTGGGAAGCCAGTACCCATGGCTCATTTTTCACGGTGACGTTTGCGCCCGCGGTCTTGGATTTGGCTTCGGGTATAACCATGGTGGTGAAATACCGGTCTTCTTTTAGGACGCTCTTGGCCCATGTGACATGGAACATCGGGACCTTCTCTCCAGCGTAGCTCAGCTCCCAGATCTCCTTGATCCTTCCATAGTATCTGTCCTTGTCGTTACCAGTGTAGGATTCCATCGTTACCCCGGAGTTCTCATAACCATCGCTCTTCATGTCATTGTCCTCGGTGTAGAATGGGTAGCCGTTGATATCGTACGCCTCATAGGTCATCAGGTTGTGCTCGGCGCCCTGTGACAAGGCGAATATGAGTTTTTCTTCCGCGGAAGAATCCTCATCTAAAGGGTACGATAGAAGCTTCTCCTTGAACCAACGCGTGAAACATGAGTTGTGCTCTTTGATTATATCTCCTTCCGTCCTCTGTTGGCCTCGGTCATTGTATGTCTTCTCAATAAAGGTTTTTTGCTCTACCACCCAAGGATCGACCACGTCTATGTGTTGTAGCGCGACTAGGTTTGACCCTCGAAGTCAACATGCATTTCGCGGCACCCTCACGGTGACCCCCATCCAGCGAGCCTGCCGAGGTGCTTGTTGACGGGTAGACCAACGGGGTTCTCGATGCCTAGATAATTCGTGTAGTAGGAGATGCACTCTTCGGTCAGAAAGCCCCTGTCTATGGTTTCCTATGGACGTGACATGTTGTGAACGTATCCTTTGATGACACCATTCATCCTTTCGAATGGCATCATGCTGTGTAGGAACGTCGGCCCTAGTTGGATGATATCCTCCACGATATGGACCAGCAGATGCACCATAACGTCGAAGAATGCGGGTGGGAAGTACATCTCAAGCTCGCATAGTATCACCACGATCTCTTCCTGTAGCCTTCTGAGTTGCGTCACGCCAACCGACTTCCGAGAGATGACGTCGAAAAAGTTGCATAGGCCAAATAGCATTTCACGAACGTGCGCGTCCATGATCCCACGGATTTCAACTAGAAGTATCTGCGTCATCAGCACGTGACAGTCGTGAGACTTCATCCCTCTGAACTTCTGCTTCGCTGGGTCTAGGTATCTGCTTATCTTCCCCGCGTAACCGTAAGGAAGTTTTACTCCTACGAGGTAGGTGAAAAACTGCTCGATCTCCTCCTGACATAGAGTGAAGCACGCGGGAGGGTAGTCATTTCCGGTCTTCTTGGCCTTTTTGCCTTTGCGACGACTTTCTGTGTCCTGCTTCGCCTCATCATCATCAACATCATCATTAGCGTGAAGCTCCTCCCTGATGCCCATTGATTTCAAGTCTTCCCTTGCTTTCGGCCCATCTTTGGTCCTCTCTGGCATGTTGAGCAGGGTACCAAGCAGACTCTCGCACACGTTCTTCGTGATATGCATGAAATCAAGGCTATGAGGCACATGGTGGATCTTCCAGTACGGCAAGTCCCAGAAAACAGAACTCGTTTTCCATAACTTCAGCAGCGGCTCTGGCGCCTTTCGCTTCTTTCCCGGCTCTAGCGCCTTTTGCTTCTTTCCCGGCAGTGGGCAATCTTTCCAATTCTTCAATAGCTCATCTATTTCCTCGCCGCTCCTCGTACGCGGGCGTCTTCGGGGTTCGGTTTCACCATCGAACAGATCCTTGCGTTTTCTCCATGGGTCATCGTAGCGAAGCCACCTTCGATGTCCCATGAACACGGTTTTCAAAGACCCGGGATCTTTATCTAGCTGGCCCTACGTTGTGTCATCCATGCACCTGACGCATCCAGAAAATCCGTGGACCACCTGCCCCACGAGATATCCGTAACCGAGATAGTCGTGCACCGTCGTGAGCAGTGCGGCTCTCATAGGGAAATATTCTTTCTCTGCGGCGTCCCACGTATTGGCTGGCGTTTTCCACAACATGTCTAGCTCCTCTTTCAGCAGCCCTAGATACAGATTGATGTCGCTCCCTGGTTGTTTCGTCCCTTCAATTAGCATACTCATGTGAATGTACTTCCTCTTCATGCACAACCATGGGGAGAGGTTGTACATCCACACAAACACAGGCTAGGTGCTATGTGTGCTTCTCTGGCTACCAAATGGATTGACTCCATCGGTGCTCGCGCCCAGCACGATGTTCCTTGGATCGTCCCCAAATTCTGGGTGTTCGAAGTTCAACGCTTGCCACTGACTCGCATCCTTAGGGTGACTCAACATCTTGTCTTTTTGATTTATCTCTGGATCATTTCCGTCATCTTCTCGCTTCTTCTCCTCCCTATCCGCGGGCCAACGCAGGAGCTTTGCTAGCTTAGGTTCCGCGAAATACCACTGCAGACAAGGAGTGATCGGAAAGTACCACACCACTTTTCGAGGAGCTTTCTTCCTCTTCTTGTATCAAGTGACGCCGCACACCGAACATATGGTAGACTCCGCGTGCTCGTCCCGATAAATGATGCAATTGTTCATGCACACATGGTATTTCACATGCGGTAAATCCAGAGGACACACGATTTTCTTCGCCTCCTCAAAACTGGTCAGGCACTTGTTCCCCTTGGGAAGACGTTCGTGCCAGAATGACATGTTCTCGTCGAAGCATGCATCGGTCATTTTGTGTTTTACCTTCATCTCCAGAGCCATGAGCGTTACTTTCAGGCAGGTATCCTCAGGCCTGCTCCTTCATACAATGGAGTAACCACGTCTATCTCCAGTTGACCCAGCTTGGCTTTCTCTCGGGCGGCATCTCTTGCGTTATCCGTCTGCTTGAGAAGCAGTTCTTGAATATGAGGGTCCTGCACCCAGTCCATCGATGGTCCATCGTCGTCTGCTCCGGCATCTTCATCTTCCTCATCATCATATCTAACATCTTCTACATGATGACTGTGTACAGCATCACCGTCGTGATCATGTCCTGGAGATTCTTCGTCTTCTCGCCCGCACTCGTCGCGGTGGTTCTCTTGCCCGGCCCCCATGGACGACTTCATAGTCATCTTCATCACCTTGCCACCTATAGCCATCCATGAAACCATGCAAGAGCAGGTGGTCCTCCACCTACCCAGAATCCGGGTCAGCAATAAGGCTCTTCAGCTTGCATCTTCAACACGGACATCTTATCTCTGTCTCGTTATTTTGAAGCATCTCAGCCTTCGCGGAGCTCAACAACCTATTCACGATGCCTTCGGTCATCGTGCGGACCATGGTCACCTGCGGGGTAGAGAAAAATGATATTTTAGAACCAAGAAATTTTTTGGCATGACTTTCCATAAAAATAGGACCAAAAAGAATGCATAGTGCCAAAATTCTCGCCGAAACAGAAATGAATCAACATTCCGGCAAAATATTGGCAACTATCGCATTTCAAATACCGGTACCTGCAAACACAAACATATATGCAACACCACAAACATATGCAACACCACAAACATACATAGATCTAGCTAGGCCATAAAAAATGCATGTGCACGTTGTTGGAGGGAGAAAAAAAGTAGATCTACAACATAAAGATAGCTTTCCCCTTACTTACCTATCAAAAAAAGGTAATTTAACCACTTAATTTGGATGAATCTATGGTGCAAATGAGGTGAGGAGGAGGAGGCAGACGAGACAAGCTTGGAGGAGGAGATGGAGAGAATGAAGTGGGGAAAGTGAGTGTGTAGGTGTGGCTATCCAAAATATCTAGCTGGTCCCAGGTTACTAACGGCGCACCACCCACAAATGCGCCGTTAGTAACCCGGGTTACTAATGGCGCACTAGCTTGTGGTGCGCCATTTGTAGTTTTGCAAAAAAATGACAGTAGTGGCGCACGTGGTGAGTGGTGCGCCATTACTAGTTAAACTAGTAATGGCGCATTATTACCTGGTGCGCCATTAGTATTTTTGGAAAAAATATGTTAGTAGTGGCGCATCATTGGTGTGGTGCGCCACTGTTATATAGTAGTGGCGCACCACATGTCTGGTGCGCCATTAGTGTCCATATTATCTATAGCCCTTTTCCTAGTAGTGCATGTCTTTCGGCCTTGTCAATGCTCCTCCAACGTTCTCTCGCATGATGAACTTCATCTTCAACCCTTACACAAATGATTTCTTCTTGGTGTATCTCGATGCTATTTTGGTCTTTTCGAAGAACAAGGAGGATCATGCCAAGCATTTGAGATTGGTACTCGACAAACTCAGAGAGCATCAATTCTATGCGAAGTTTTCAAAGTGTGAGTTCTGGCTTGATGAGGTTCTATACCTTGGCCATATCATCTCAGCCAAGGGCATAGTTGTTAATCATGAGAAGGTGTCTATAATTGTGAATTGGGAACCACCTCAAAATGTCAAACAGTTACACAGCTTTCTTGGGCTTGCAAGCTATTGTCGAAGATTCATTGAGAATTTCTCTAAGATCGCAAAGCCTATTTCCAACCTTCTCCAGAAGCATGTCAAGTATGTCTGGACGCCAGAGTGTGATGTGGCCTTCAACAGCCTCAAAGAGAAGTTAGTCACAGCTCCTGTTTTGACTCCTCCTGATGAATCCAAACCATTCGAAGTTTTCTGTGATGCCTCCCTGCAAGGTCTCGGTGCTGTGTTAATGCAAGAGAAGAAAGTAGTGGCTTATACCCCTCACCTATTGAAGCCCAACTAAAAGAACTACCCCACTCATGACCTCGAGTTGGCGGCAGTTGTCCATGCTCTATTAACGTGGAGACATCTCTTGTTGGGAAGGAAAGTGTACATCTTCACTGATCATAAGAGCCTCAAGTACATCTTCACTCAACCCAACCTCAACCTCAGGCAGACTCGTTGGGTAGAAATGATTCAAGAATACAATCCGAGTATTGAATATACTCCAGGCAAGGCCAATGTCATTGTAGATGCTTTGAGTAGGAAGGCTTACTACAACAGCTTAATTCTGAATCCCTTCCAACCAGACCTTTGTGAAGCTTTCCGCAAACTAAATCTCCAAGCTGTTCCTCAAGTCTTTCTTGCCAACCTCCAAGTCTCTCCTTCTTTGGAAGATCAAATTCGTGAGGCACAACTTCTTGATGCCATGGTGAAGAAGGTGAAAAATGGGATTGCCAAGAGTCAACCCAAATACAAGTGCTATCGCCTTGATGACAAAGATACTCTATTCTTCGAGGATCGAGTTGTGGTTCCTAAAGTTGATCTACGGAGAGTCATTATGAATGAGGCTCACAATTCCCTTCTATCCATTCATCCTAGAAGTACGAAGATGTACCATGACCTCAAGCAGTCGTATTGGTGGACTAGAATGAAGCGAGAAATTGCTCCATTCATGAATGAATGTGATGTCTGCAGAAGAGTGAAAGCAGAACACCAACGGCCAGCTAGTCTCCTCCAACCTCTTGCCATTCCAGAATGGAAGTTTGATCATATTGAGATGGACTTCATAACTGGATTTCCCAAGTCCAAGCGTGGAAATGATGCTATCTTCGTTGTCACCGACAAGCTTACAAAAGTGGCTCATTTTCTTCCTATCAAAGAATCTATCACAGCAGCTCAGTTGGCAGAGCTATACACCTCCAGGATTGTCTCTTTGCATGGAATTCCGCAATTGATATCTTCAGATCGTGGAAGCATCTTCACCTCTAATTTCTGTGACTCCTTCTAGAAGGCCATGGGCACCAACATTCGCTTCAGCACAGCCTTCTATCCTCAAACTAGTGGACAAGTCGAGCGAGTCAATCAAATCCTTGAAGATATGCTCAGGGCTTGTGTCATTTCCTTCGGTATGAAGTGGGAAGATTGTCTTCCATATGCCGAGTTCTCCTACAACAACAGCTTCAAAGCGAGTTCACGCAAGGCCCCATTCAAGATTCTCTATGGCAAAAAGTGCGGTACTCCTCTTAATTGGTCAAAGACTGGTGAACGCCAACTTCTTGGCAATGACTTAATCACAGAAGCTGCAGAAATGTGCAAAGTTATCTGTGAAAATCTCAAAGCCGCGCAATCCCGCAAGAAGAGTTACTATGATAGCAAGCATCGTGACTTGGCTTTCGAGATAGGAGACCATGTCTACCTCCGCGTCTCTCCAATGAAAGGTACTCGTCGCTTCGGTATCAAATGAAAGCTTGCCTATAGATACGTGGGTCCTTTCAAGATCATTAGAAAAAGAGGCGATCTCGCCTATCAACTTGAGCTTCCGTCCAACTTCACAAACGTGCACGATGTGTTTCACGTGTCACAGCTTCGGAAGTGCTTCAAGACTCCTGAGCGCACCATCAACTTCGAAGAGATTGATCTCCAAGAAGATTTGTCTTATCATGAGCATCCCGTTGCTATTCTTGAAGAAACTGACTGCAAGACTCACAACAAGTCTATCAAATTCCTGAAAGTGAAGTGGTAACACCATTACGACCGAGAAGCCACTTGGGAATGCGAGGACCACCTCTGTTCCGAATATCCGGAGTTCTTTCATTCCTAGATCTTGGGACGAGATCCTTTCGTAGTGGTGGAGTTTTGTATTGCCCTGGATGTAACTTGCTATATTTGTACTCTGACTCTTGCCATTTTCGTATCTAAGTTATGAGATTCCCTTCGTGGTTGGGTTCTCTCTTCGTTTTGCATTTTGTCCATGTCATGCATTCCATATCATGTCATCATGTGCATCGCATTTGCTTTCGTGTTAGTCTCATGCATCCGAGCATTTTCCCCGTTGTCCGTTTTCGCAATCCGACACTCCTACGTGCACTGGTGTGCTCCTTTTGTCTCTTTTCATGAGAAGGTGTTAAACGTTCTCGGAATGGACCGAGAGTTGGCAAGCGACCACCATCGGTAGACCGCCTGTCAAATTTCATGCCATTTGGAGTCCGTTTGATGCTCCAACGGTTAACCGGGTAACCGGAAAGGCCTCTTGTGTGTTGCAGCCCAACACCTCTCAAAAACAGCCCAATAACCCTTCCAAACAACTTCCATGTCCTCCGCCGTCGGATCACGATCGCGTGGTCGAAAACTACACTCCATTTGGACACTCCTACCTCCTCCTACCTATAAATATGTGCCCCTCCCGGATTTTTTGCGCAGTCTAACCCTAGCTCCAACCTCCACCGCCGCTGGACACGTCCGGGCGGAGCCGGACGCGTCCGCCACCACCGCCCGACCAATCGGGGCACACCAAGTGGCGCCGCGCCCACTTCCCCGCCGAAGCCCGCTGGGCCCGCCTCCGGCCCCCGCGGCCCGTTAGCCTCGCCCCGCCGCCAGCGCGTCTCTTCGCCGCCCGCGCCACCGCGCGAGAAGCAGCGCCGCCCCGCGCCTTCCTCCGCCGCCCGCGCCGCGCCTGTGCCTCCTCGCCGTCGGCCTTACCATCCGCAGTCGTGCGCCACTCCCCGCCGTCCGCGTCGCGCCTTCCTCTGCCACCTCGCCGCCGACCCCGTCTCTGGCCGGATCCGGCGAGGAGCCGGCCGGATCCACTTCGGCGACCACCGCCTCCCTCTTCTTCGACAATTCCAACGACGAACCCTGGCGATCTTCGTAATCCGTGCCAAGAACAAACCCTAGATCTAGACCCAGAGGTTGAACCGATTTTTCGTCTAAGTCCTTTTCTGCATTATTTTGTGCCCCTGTTCATTGCATCATAACTTCATGACCACTGCTCCGTTTCATGCGCATGATATATCAAAATGTTCATCATGATGTGCTCTTCATTTTTTTCCATTGTGGCATGCTTGTTTGAGTCCATATTGATGCCCAAATCACTGATGGAAAAGTGCTATAAAATGTTAGCTCCTATTATTTAGCAGATTATGATGATTTGTCATTTTTGTCACATTTGTTGTGTGCGTCATATGGTCATGTGCTCTATAGGTGTTTTGATCTTTGGCATGCCATCTTTACAGGGGTTCTTGCCATGTATTTTTGTGATCAATGTGGTGGCTAGCACAAGCATGCAAAGTAGCCTTCGTGATATTGCTGATTTCAGGGACTTAGGATTTTGCTAAGTCCCTGGTCTGCTGTTATTTTTAGGCCATGTATACTAGATGCTACAGTGAGATACATGCTTACTTTGAGTTGCTTCAGTAAGCATGATTTGGAAATATGGTTATGCTCTATCCATCCATGCCCCGTTTTGAAATTATGGAGTACCCTAGCATGACTTAATCTTAATCTACGTTTGCTATAAAATATTCCTGGCAGATTGTTTTCATGTTAATCAATTTTTCCATGTTATTGTAGTTGATCCATGCATGATATGAACTTGCTTTTTCCATGGTTAGCTTCATAAACATATATTCTTGCTGATGCTATGCTTATCTTATCTTGAAATTCCTTGTGGTGAGTGAATCGAGCTCGCAAAAATGCCTTCATAACTCTGTTTATGCCATGCTCTATTTTTCTGTTAAGTCTGAATCTATTAACGAAACTTGTTATGTTTACATGGGTGGCACCGAAGCTTCTGGGCCTTTTTGGCTCATGTTCAGTAAGGGACTTTTGTTCTATGCATTTAGTAATTTCATGCCATGCCTTTGTTTGCTATGATCTGTTCTTGTAGCATGTTGTTTGCTTGCTCTAAACATGGCTTCTTGAGGTTAATTTCTGGCATGTTAGTTTTTCCACCAAGTCTGTGAAGCTGATATCTTTTACACTTTTTCCATGCTTGTTTGAACCTGTTCTAGTGTGATTTAGCCGTAGCTCAGTGTTCATGTTTTGTCAAGCATCTTGAGTAGATCACTTCCATGTGCTTTATTGTTATCTTGGAGTGCAGTAGCTTAGTTTCTTGTCGCATTCTAGATGTCATCGTGCTGTTAATTGCTGAGTTGTGCCATTCTTGTTTTGCTTGCTTTTTGCAAACTGTGCATCCGATTCCGGTGATCTTCATATTGATTTCGGAAGAAATCAACTCATCTTTCGAGTGGAACACTTGGTTTGCCAAGTTGATGCCTTGATCATTCTTTTCCTTCCGGAGCACGCATATGCATTGCATATCACATCCCGCATGTCATGCCATGTTTTGCATCATGTTGTTTGTGCATTGCACCATTATTTTGTTGTTGGCCCTTTGCTTGTATTCTTCCTTTGGGTAGAGCCGGGATACGAGTACGTGATCGAGGAACCTGTTGAGTACGCTTACGAGGATCAAGCTTTCGTCAACTCTGAGAACTTTTCAGGCAAGATGACCATACCCTCGAAATCACTTCTATCTTTGCTTGCTAGTTGTTCGCTCTATTGCGATGCCGCGATACGTACCACTTGCCATGACAAGCCTCTAACCCACCGTTTCCTACCACTTGGCTATGTTACCGCTTTGCTTAGCCCCTCTTATAGCGTTGCTAGTTGCAGGTGAAGTTGAAGTTTGTTCCTTGTTGGAACATGGATATTGTTGGGTTATCATTATTAAATCTTGTTTACTTCAATGCATATATGTACTTGGTAAAGGGTGGAAGGCTCGGCCTTATGCCTGGTGTTTTTTCCACTCTTGTCACCCTAGATTCCGTCATATCGGTGTTATGTTCCTTGATTTTGCGTTCCTTACACGGTTGGGTGATAATGGGAACCCCTTGACAGTTCGCCTTGAATAAAACTCCTCCAGCAAGGCCCAACTTTGGTTTTACCATTTTCCACCTAAGCCTTTTCCCTTGGGTTCTGCGGACTCATGGGTCAACTTTATTTTAAACCACCGGGCCAGTGCTCCTCTGAGTGTTGGTCCAAACTAGAGCACTGTGCGAGACCATCCCTTGGCAACTTGGGTTATGTTGGTTCCTGTACGCTTAGCTTATCTGGTGTGCCCTGAGAACGAGATATGTGCAGCTCCTATCGGGATTTGTCGGCACAGCGGGTGGTCTTGCTTGTCTTGTTTTACCATTATCGAAATGTGTTGTAACTGGGATTCCGAGTCTGGTCGGGTCTTCCTAGGAGAAGGAATATCCTTCGTTGACTGTGAGAGCTTGTGATGGGCTAAGTTGGGACACCCCTGCAGGGTTTTGAACTTTCGAAAGCCATGCCCGCGGTTATGGGCAGATGGGAATTTGTTAATATCCGGCTGTAGAAAACTTGACACTTAACTTAATTAAAATGAATCATCCGCGTGTATAGCCGTGATGGTCTCTTTTTGGTGGAGTCCGGGAAGAGAACATGGTCTCGTGTTATGCTTGAACATAAGTAGCTTCAGGATCACTTCTTGATCACTATTAGCTTCTAGACCGTGCTATGCTTCTCTTCTCTCTCTCTTTTGCGTAAGTTAGCCACCATATATGCTAGTGCTTGCTGCAGCTCCACCTCACTACCCCTTTCCTTCAAGCTTAAATAGTCCTGATCGCGAGGGTGTGGGATTGCTGAGTCCCCATGACTCACAGATACTTCCAACAGATGCACATGCCGATGATGCCAGTGCAGGGGACGCTACCGAACTCAAGTGCGAGTTCGACGAGGATTCGGGTCGTTACTATGTTTCTTTTCCGGATGATCAGTAGAGGAGCCCAGTTGGGGCGATCGGGGATCTAGCATTTGGGGTTGTCTTTCTTTATTTTGGTTCCGTAGTCGGACCTTGATTGTATTCTGGATGATGTATGATATATTTATGTATTGTGTGAAGTGGCGATTGTAAGCCAACTCTTTATCCCTTTCTTATTCAGTACATGGGATGTGTAAAGATTACCCCTCTTGCAACATACCTACCATGTGGTTATGCCTCTAAGTCATGCCCCGACACGTGGGAGATATAGCCGTATCGTGGGTGTTACAGTGTTCATCCCTCTTGTCCATGATAGGCCCTTCATTAGTAATCAACACAAATGTATCCAATTTAGCCAACATCATATTCTCATGAACATTAGAATTGTCACCAAGGAACGAAAGTACATAGTAATTCAATTGGTGTGCACAAGCTCTAGTAATTAGTCCAGTATGTATAGCAGCATGGGCTATGGGTGTAACAATGGTATTGATGCCCTCATCAGAGCCACCTTTTGACCTACCTCCTCCTCTATAAATACTCAAAAATCCCAAAACCTATGAGGGAGTCCACGAAATACTTTTTCCACCGCAGCAAGTTCCAGAACCACGAGATCCAACCTAGAGGCCTTTTTCGGCATTCTGCCGGAGGGGGAAAGGATCACGGAGGGGTTCTGCATCATCCTTGCTGCCCCTCTGATGACGCGTGATCCGACGAATTGTGAGTTTATGATAAGATCTATCCATGAATATTATTTTAGTTTTCTCTGAAATCTTTTAAGCATGATTATTATAGCCTCGTATTTCTTCTTTGATTTATTGGTTTGGTTTGGCCAACTAGATTGATTTATCTTGCCATGGGAAGAGGTGGTTTGTGATGGGTTCGATCTTGCGGTGCTCAATCTTAGTGACAGAAAGAGACATGACATGCATGTATAGTTGCTATTAAGGGTAACAAGAGGTTATTTATTTCATCCATGAGTTTATCTTGTCTACATCATGTCATCTTGCTTAAGGCGTTACTCCCTTCTTTGCCTACATCATGAACTTAATAGATGCATACTGGATAGCGGTCGATGTGTGGAGTAATAGTAGTAGATGCAGAATCATTTCAGTGTACTTGTCTCAGACATGACGCCTATATACATCATCATTGCCTTAGATATCATCATAATTATTAGCTTTTCTGTCAATTGCCCAACAACTATTTGTTTACCCATCGTATGCTATTTTCTCGAGAGAAGCCTCTAGTGAAAACTATGGCCCCCAGGTCTATTTTCTATCATATATTAAAACCAAAATTACCTTGCTGCATTTTTCTTTTATTTATTTTCTTTTGTATTTTTGTCAGATCTATCTATAAAAAATAGTATCTTTTAATCTTGCTCGTAACCTTGAGGGATTGACAACCCCTCTACGCGTTGGGTTGCAAGTATTTGTTGTTTCTGTGCAAGTGTTGTTTACATAGTGTTGCTTGGTTCTCCTACTCGATTAATAACCTTGGTTTCTTAACTGAGGGAAATACTTATCTCTACTGTTCTTCATCATCCACTCCTCTTCGGGCATCACCGCTAGGAAAGCCTCGCAGAGGGTGGCGAAGGCAGAGAGGAGGAGAACGGAGTTCACGTGCAGGTGCAACACGTGGATTTAGTAATGGCTGAGTATGGCATTGAAATAGTCAGAGAAGGGCGGCACCAACCCTGCAAAGACAGAGTCGATGAAGAATGGGAAGGTCGTGCCCTCCTACTGGTCCACGGGGCATGACGCCGACGAAATCTTCATCATCCCATTCTCATTAAGGGCGCCGGACGTCATCGGATGTACCTTGTCCATGCCCTGCTCGTTCAGAATCATGGGCTTCAGCAGCGCGGCCCCAGGCCCCGGCGTGTTCGCTTTACCCTTCCATTTCTTTCCAGGGGCCATGGCGCTGGAGAGAGATTGCACTACAAATAAACACTTACGTGATGATATGTGTTTGTAAAAGTAGGTCATGCTTTCTGTCATGCATGTACATCCATGATGATTTTATGACAGAATCAAGATTGTCAAACCTGTGCTATCATAGAAGTGTTGATGCGGAGCATCCCATGGTCATCCCCATGGATACTACCCCAACTACCCAAGAACCAAGTGGACCCATGACAAGATATTGCGGACGTGCTATTCAATCCGAGGTGACATCTTTCCTGCTTCCCTTACATTCGAGTGAGACATGGCTATTGCCGAAGTCATAAACACAATCCATGGAGTTGAGAGCTGAGGAAGAAGCAACAAGCGCCAACTCTCTATTCAGCCCGGAACTTCCAGCCAAAGCACGGATCCTCCAGCCGCCCTAGAACTTCCGGCCTTCGACGACCCAGACGAGCCTGGGCGTGCCAACTCTCTGGTTAGCCCGAAACCTGGCCGGACCTTCCGGCCTGCCTGGACCTTCCGGCCGCCATACCTCATACTCGACCGTGTCGTGCCAACTCTCTGTCTAGCCAGGACCGTGCCCAGAACCTTGCCAGGAACCTCCAGCGCCCGGAACTTTCGGCCCTGCCTGTGCATAGTGGCTCGGGTAGAGGCCCATGTACCCTTTCGCTCCCTAGACTATAAATACTCTTCTTCTACCTACGTTTTAGGGTTAGGAAAGATTGTAGCTCACTTGAGATTAGAGCTTTGCTCATCCACTTGTACCTCTACTCCATTGGAGACTAAGGCCTCCGCGAAGAAGATCCTCCATGTGGATTCAAGACCTCGCAAGGGAGGATCCCCCTTGTGGATTCAAGACCCCATCCCTGGATCGGGAAGGACAACCGCATCTTGTATCGTCCTTTGTTGCATTTGAATCCTATATCACTCTTTGTGTTCATGGATCTAGAACATGTGTGACTGTTTCCCATTGATTTGAGTGTTTTCCCCTCGTTTCCCTTGTGTTTTTCCCTCATGTGTTCTTTGTGTTCTTCGCGAGATCCACTCCAGTCATGAAAGATCAGCCTTAGGGTATCCACCCTACATCATCTTGGTATCATGAGCGAGGTTGATCACGCCTTTGGAGTCTCTCCCTTCGTTTTCTAGCCTATTTTTCCCTCTTTTGTACCAATTTATAAAATCCACACAAAATAGCCCTCCCATTTTTTTGTGATTTGTTGGTTTGATGATGTTTTGTTGGATTTGATCTGTGGATTGCGTGTGTAGCTCATATATCTAGCTTCCTCACCCTTCTCCACAGCCAAACTTTTCCTTTTTCCCTTCCAATTTGGTTTTTTTTCCAAGTTTTTCCGCCCAAATCCCCGATCTGAAATTCCCCTATTCATCTATTTCCACAACCCAAGAACTTCCAGCCCCGCACGGACCTTCCGGCCACAATGTCACAGCCCTAGCTTAGTCCCTGCCTGTCATTGCATAAGCATCCATGCATCATCTTTAAATTTTTGAAACTTGAAATGGGCATGTCCAAACCCTAGCATGATGTAGGGTAGAACCCTAGATGCTCGATCATTAAAAAATGGAGGGGATCCCGTGAAGATCACAAAGAACATGAGGGGAAAAGATGAGGGAACCACGAGAGGAATCACTCAAACCAACAAGATTCGATTACACATGTGCTAGACCTCGAATCACGAAGAGATACATGATCCATGATCAACAAGGGACGATACAAGTAGCAAGTTCTTCTTAATTAGGAGGTCTTGAGGGTCTTCCCGTTAGGGGTTGGGGTCTCTCTCGGTGGAGTATATTTGGATGGATGGGCAAGGCTCTATCTCTCAAATGAGCTATCACTTTGCTAACCCTAATTCGAAGCTAGGAGACGAGTATTTATAGTCCAAGGGGTAAGTTGGGGGTTACATGGGTCATTGACCTTTTACTGCGCGCAAGCAGAGTGGTAGTACTGGCCATGGGAGCGGTTGTACCGCCTGGAGCTCTTGTACTAGTTCCTGGAGGTGTTCCCGGAAGTCATTAGCGGTTGTAATGGTGGTTGGAGCGGGTGTACCGGTCATACGGCTGATACGGGGACAAACCGGGGTGGTACCGGCCTTGCACCGCACAATTACAGAAGATGGATCGGTAGTTGGGCGGTAGTCAAGTGGTTCTACCGCTCGGGCGGTAGTTGGGCGGTACATGGGCAGTTGTACCTCTATCTCTGCATTGGGAAATTCCCTCTCCATGCTCTTGATCTCCATCTTGCACCATTCCTTCTCCTTGTTGGTTCCTTGGTACCTAAGCACACAAAGTTTCTTTGTTTGAGGTAGTTGCCATGTCTCATGTGGGTCCAAGGGAAATTTAACAAGGAGGGATCTCACCTTATGTCCAATGGCACATGCTTGAGCTCTCATCGTAGGTGTACTTGGGGCTTGGGGAATAGTTGGAGTGTACATGGGGATGACCATAGGATGATCCGCATCATCTCCCCCACCCCCCTTGGGAAAGATTCGACCTCGGATAATAATATGGAAAAAGTTGTTGTGGACAGACTTGTAATTGAATGGACTTGAAGACATGGCACAATCCAAGTACTCCAAGGTGTCTACGGAGTGGTATACATGCAAAAAGATGCTTAGCGCACACAAGGTGTCCATCATGTAAGCATGAGTTCGTCCGATAATATTGTTCGTGACAAGGCACAAGATGCTTAGTAAATTATGTAAAACTAGTCGTCAACCCGTGCGTCTGCACGGGGTAGCTATTTATTTATGTTGTATCCCTATTTTTTACAATAAATATACTTTTGATTTTAAAACACATAAAATAGTAAATATTAAACATGGTATATGTTTGTTATTCATGATTTGTTATTTTTCCAATCTCTAAATCTTGATGGTATAAAGAAGTAAACCAATCATGCAGAACAAAATCATATTATATCAAAGAGTTCTACCAGGAAAGAAGTGGTACCGAAGACATAGAGATAACATCAAAAGAAACTATTTTTTCTCTTTCTTAGATTGTTGTTGATTTTCCGTTATAGATGGCATGGTTTTTTTACTTATTTTTTAAATGATCTAATTTCTAAATATTCTTCTGTTGGTAAACTGGGGATTTCAAGCTACTGGAAATACACATATATGTGTACCTGAATTTGACAGAGATAATTGTGCGTGCATGAGATCTGTGTCACCTATCATGCATGCACAGAAGGCTTAATTTTAAGTATTACCTTCTAGCTAGCAGTATATTAATTACTATTGGAATTTCAGCATATATTTTTTTGTATTAATTGTTGTTATACTTCTGTGGAAAAAAATAAGACATGTGTACGCTTATATCACACTATGGGTCAAAGTATCAGCCGTACGCCTGATTAAGCAAGAAATTACTTGAAGCAACAAATTCGTGGCACATCCATATAGCAGATCAAACCCACTTGATTTATGCCTTAAGACACGTACATGTATACTCATGGAGCTGCCACCTGTGAGTACTTTCCGGTCATAAAGTCAAACATCCTATTATGATTACATCTGAACCTCAGCATCTCACCTCGTGAGTCAGCGATTTGCTCATCCGCATGTGAACACATCGAGCACCTTGTGGAAAAAATCTGTAGGTTCCCTTCTTGTTATGGCGGAATCCCCATGCCAAGAGCATACGTGAGAGGTGTGGGCTGCAAAATTAGGTAGATTCTCAGTTTCTCACACAAAATTGCAGACATGCTCGTATTCCTGTAGGAGACAATACATCCATGGATTATCAACTATACTTGATTGCTGCTACTGAACATCAGGCGAAGTTGCCGTCGGCCACACCGTCCTCCCCCAGTTGGACATCTTATATAATATTTACTTAGCGTAGCATGGCTAGTCAACTACTCGATCGTGTTATCATCCACAACTGCTTCCATTCGTACTATCATTACGATCAATTCGTTACCCAAAACTGAACCAAGCTGTGTGAGGATGCTTATTTGATTGATACTTCTGTAGGTTCCCTTGTTGTTACGCATGCCTATAGTTTGTGAGCAGGCCCTGAAAATCAAAAGCAGCAGCATCAATCAGGGCGACAACAATCCACACATGATGTCTTGTTGGTATTGACGAAGACCCTGAAATTCGAAACCAGCAGCATCAAGCCATGAAAAAAAAATGCAAATCAAAGTCAATGCAATGGCATAATTTTCGCTTACCCATGTCGTTGCAGACCACACTCGGATCATGTACATATCAAACTATGCGAGATTAACGGTTAGGAGAATCAGAACGGACAGAAGGATTGGTCCTTACCAGCGGCGATTGTCTTGAGCATTATTCATCTATCTCCTCCACCCACTATCCATCACTGCAACTGGTACATAGATGGAGGAAGGGTTCGGGATGCAGAATATAAGCCACGATTTCCCACTGAAAGAAGAGTTGATAGAACCAGGCATGTGGTCGTCGCCGGGGAGGGCGACTGTGAGATCGTTTTTTTTCTTTTTCTTTTGATGACCTAGAGGAAGGAGAGAAGCAGAGTCGTGAGATATGGGGCTGGGAGAGTCGGGATATTTTCTCTTTTTGATGACCTACAGGAAGGATGGAATCGTGATTTGTTTTTATAACAGAATCGTGTGATATTGGGGAGGGAGAGATGTGGGATAATGGGACTTGGGAGAGAGGGGCGCATGTTGAGATCTTCATCTCTTTTTTTGAGGCATCATGTTGAGATCTTCATCTGTTTTTTTTCGTTACCCAAAACTGAACCATGCTGTGTGAGGATGCTTATTTGATTGATACTTCTGTAGGTTCCCTTGTTATTACGCATGCCTATAGTTTGTGAGCAGGCCTTGAAAATCAAAAGCAGCAGCATCAATCAGGGCGACAACAATCCACACATGATGTCTTGTTGGTATTGACGAAGACCCTGAAATTCGAAACCAGCAGCATCAAGCCAAGAAAAAATAAATGCATATCGACGTCAATGCAATGGCAAAATTTTGGCTTACCCATGTCGTTGCAGACCACACTCGGATCATGTACATATCAAACTATGCGAGATTAACGGTTAGGAGAATCAGAACGGACAGAAGTATTGGTCCTTACCAGCGGCGATTATCTTGAGCATTATTCATCTATCTCCTCCACCCACTATCCATCACTGCAACTGGTACATAGATGGAGGTAGGGTTCAGGATGCATAATATAAGCCACGATTTCCCACTGAAAGAAGAGTTGATAGAACCGGGCGTGTGGTCGTCGCCGGGGAGGGCGACTATGAGATCGTTATTTTTCTTTTTCTTTTGATGACCTAGAGGAAGGAGAGAAGCAGAGTCGTGAGATATGGGGCTGGGAGAGTCGGGATATTTTCTCTTTTTGATGACCTACAGGAAGGATGGAATCGTGATTTGTTTTTATAACAGAATCGTGTGATATTGGGGAGGGAGAGATGTGGGATAATGGGACTTGGGAGAGAGGGGCACATGTTGAGATCTTCATCTCTTTTTTTGAGGCATCATGTTGAGATCTTCATCTATTTTTTTTCGTTACCCAAAACTGAACCATGCTGTGTGAGGATGCTTATTTGATTGATACTTCTATAGGTTCCCTTGTTATTACGCATGCCTATAGTTTGTGAGCAGGCCTTGAAAATCAAAAGCAGCAGCATCAATCAGGGCGACAAGAATCCACACATGATGTCTTGTTGGTATTGACGAAGACCCTGAAATTCGAAACCAGCAGCATCAAGCCAAGAAAAAAAATGCAAATCAAAGTCAATGCAATGGCATAATTTTCGCTTACCCATGTCGTTGCAGACCACACTCGGATCATGTACATATCAAACTATGCGAGATTAACGGTTAGGAGAATCAGAACGGACAGAAGTATTGGTCCTTACCAGCGGCGATTATCTTGAGCATTATTCATCTATCTCCTCCACCCACTATCCATCACTGCAACTGGTACATAGATGGAGGTAGGGTTCAGGATGCATAATATAAGCCACGATTTCCCACTGAAAGAAGAGTTGATAGAACCGGGCGTGTGGTCGTCGCCGGGGAGGGCGACTGTGAGATCGTTTTTTTTCTTTTTCTTTTGATGACCTAGAGGAAGGAGAGAAGCAGAGTCGTGAGATATGGGGCTGGGAGAGTCGGGATATTTTCTCTTTTTGATGACCTACAGGAAGGATGGAATCGTGATTTGTTTTTATAACAGAATCATGTGATATTGGGGAGGGAGAGATGTGGGATAATGGGACTTGGGAGAGAGGGGCGCATGTTGAGATCTTCATCTCTTTTTTTGAGGCATCATGTTGAGATCTTCATCTGTTTTTTTTCGTTACCCAAAACTGAACCAAGCTGTGTGAGGATGCTTATTTGATTGATACTTCTGTAGGTTCCCTTGTTGTTACGCATGCCTATAGTTTGTGAGCAGGCCTTGAAAATCAAAAGCAGCAGCATCAATCAGGGCGACAACAATCCACACATGATGTCTTGTTGGTATTGACGAAGACCCTGAAATTCGAAACCAGCAGCATCAAGCCATGAAAAAAAAATGCAAATCAAAGTCAATGCAATGGCATAATTTTCGCTTACCCATGTCGTTGCAGACCACACTCGGATCATGTACATATCAAACTATGCGAGATTAACGGTTAGGAGAATCAGAACGGACAGAAGGATTGGTCCTTACCAGCGGCGATTGTCTTGAGCATTATTCATCTATCTCCTCCACCCACTATCCATCACTGCAACTGGTACATAGATGGAGGAAGGGTTCGGGATGCAGAATATAAGCCACGATTTCCCACTGAAAGAAGAGTTGATAGAACCAGGCATGTGGTCGTCGCCGGGGAGGGCGACTATGAGATCGTTATTTTTCTTTTTCTTTTGATGACCTAGAGGAAGGAGAGAAGCAGAGTCGTGAGATATGGGGCTGGGAGAGTCGGGATATTTTCTCTTTTTGATGACCTACAGGAAGGATGGAATCGTGATTTGTTTTTATAACAGAATCATGTGATATTGGGGAGGGAGAGATGTGGGATAATGGGACTTGGGAGAGAGGGGCGCATGTTGAGATCTTCATCTCTTTTTTTGAGGCATCATGTTGAGATCTTCATCTGTTTTTTTTCGTTACCCAAAACTGAACCATGCTGTGTGAGGATGCTTATTTGATTGATACTTCTGTAGGTTCCCTTGTTATTACTCATGCCTATAGTTTGTGAGCAGGCCTTGAAAATCAAAAGCAGCAGCATCAATCAGGGCGACAACAATCCACACATGATGTCTTGTTGGTATTGACGAAGACCCTGAAATTCGAAACCAGCAGCATCAAGCCATGAAAAAAAAATGCAAATCAAAGTCAATGCAATGGCATAATTTTCGCTTACCCATGTCGTTGCAGACCACACTCGGATCATGTACATATCAAACTATGCGAGATTAACGGTTAGGAGAATCAGAACGGACAGAAGGATTGGTCCTTACCAGCGGTGATTATCTTGAGCATTATTCATCTATCTCCTCCACCCACTATCCATCACTGCAACTGGTACATAGATGGAGGTAGGGTTCAGGATGCAGAATATAAGCCACGATTTCTCACTGAAAGAAGAGTTGATAGAACCGGGCATGTGGTCGTCGCCGGGGAGGGCGACTGTGAGATCATTTTTTTTCTTTTTCTTTTGATGACCTAGAGGAAGGAGAGAAGCAGAGTCGTGAGATATGGGGCTGGGAGAGTCGGGATATTTTCTCTTTTTGATGACCAACAGGAAGGATGGAATCGTGATTTGTTTTTATAACAGAATCGTGTGATATTGGGGAGGGAGAGATGTGGGATAATGGGACTTGGGAGAGAGGGGCGCATGTTGAGATCTTCATCTCTTTTTTGAGGCATCATGTTGAGATCTTCATCTGTTTTTTTTCGTTACCCAAAACTGAACCAAGCTGTGTGAGGATGCTTATTTGATTGATACTTCTGTAGGTTCCCTTGTTGTTACGCATGCCTATAGTTTGTGAGCAGGCCCTGAAAATCAAAAGCAGCAGCATCAATCAGGGCGACAACAATCCACACATGATGTCTTGTTGGTATTGACGAAGAACCTGAAATTCAAAACCAGCAGCATCAAGCCAAGAAACAAAAATGCAAATCAAAGTCAATGCAATGGCATAATTTTCGCTTATCCATGTCGTTGCAGACCACACTCGGATCATGTACATATCAAACTATGCGAGATTAACGGTTAGGAGAATCAGAACGGACAGAAGGATTGGTCCTTACCAGCGGCGATTATCTTGAGCATTATTCATCTATCTCCTCCACCCACTATCCATCACTTCAACTGGTACATAGATGGAGGTAGGGTTCAGGATGCAGAATATAAGCCACGATTTCCCACTGAAAGAAGAGTTGATAGAACCGGGCGTTTGGTCGTCGCCGGGGAGGGCGACTGTGAGATCGGGTTTTTCTGTTCTTTTTCTTTTGATGACCTAGAGGAAGGAGAGAAGCAGAGTCGTGAGATATGGGGCTGGGAGAGTCGGGATATTTTCTCTTTTTGATGACCTACAGGTAGGATGGAATCGTGATTTGTTTTTATAACAGAATCGTGTTTTATTGGGGAGGGAGAGACGTGGCATAATGGGACTTGGGAGAGAGGGGCACATGTTGAGATCTTCATCTCTTTTTTGAGGCATCATGTTGAGATCTTCATCTGTTTTTTTAGGATTTTTTTATTAACATGGTAATGTTTAGGGAGTTATCGGAAGATCCAAACCGTAATAATTTGGTCCCACCAGATGAACGGTTCCTAATTTCTAATTAACGTGGGAATTATTAGGGAGTCTGTAATTAGTATAAGTATAGATATAGATGATACGTAAAGCATTTGTGAGAGCAAATTCATTTGTTGTGCACACAAAGGTATGGTAAATGTCATAGTGCACAAAGCTACAAATTCTACCATTGTGCAAAATGATGTCATAGAGAGATGGTATATCAAGAGCATGAACATGGAAATGGATGCTCAATATGATTATGTTATCATGCAATAGATGGTAGTCAATCTGATCATTATGTATGAATATGTCATCAAGGAAGATCACAACAAATTTGCTAAGGAACTGCACAAGCTCATATATCATGGATAACAGACGTATAAGATGCAACAAGGAAATCATAATGTGAGTCAATCCATGCATAAGATGGAAATTTGTTATGGGTGGTGTTGTACCAAAGCATGATGTCGTGGTGCTCCTCAACTTTAAGGTCCATAGGTTCCATCTCCAATGTCGGTCCTCCATCCAATATGTGTATCATGTAGACAAGAAGAGGAAACACCCCATCCCATATGCATATTTGATAACCCACAAGTATAGGGGATCGCAACAGTTTTCAAGGGTAGAGTATTCAACCCAAATTTATTGATTCGACACAAGGGGTGCCAAAGAATATTCTCGAGTATTAGCAGCTAAGTTGTCAATTCAACCGCACCTGGAAACTTAATATCTGCAGCAAACTATTTAGTAGCAAAGTAATATGATAGTAGTGGTAACGGTAGCAAAAGTAATTTTTTTGGGTTTTGTAGTGATTGTAACAATAGCAACGGAAAAATAAATAAGCGAAGAACAATATAAGAAAAGCTCGTAGGCATTGGATCGGTGATGGAGAATTGTGTCAGATGCGATCGATTGTGCAACAGTTATAACATAGGATGAAAAAGAACTAGCTCCAGTTCATCAATGTAATGTAGGCACGTATTCCGAATATAGTCATACGTGCTTATGGAAAAGAACTTGCATGACATCTTTTGTCCTACCCTCTCGTGGCAGCGGGGTCCTATTGGAGACTAAGGGATATTAAGGCCTCCTTTTAATAGAGTACCAAACGAAAGCATTAACACATAGCGAATATATGAACTGCTCAAACGACGGTCATCACCGGGAGTGGTCCTGATTATTGTCACTTTGGGGTTGCCGGATCATAACACATAGTCGGTGAATATAGACTTGCAAGATAGGATCAAGAACTAACATATGTTCATGAAAACATAATAGGTTCAGATCTGAAATCGTGGCACTCGGGCCCTAGTGACAAGCATTAAGCATAGCAAAGTCATAGCAACATAAATATCAGAACATAATGGATACTAGGGATCAAACCCTAACAAAACTAACTCGATTACATGATAAATCTCATCCAACCCATCACCATCCAGCAAGCCTACGATGGAATTACTCACGCACGTTGGTGAGTATCATGAAATTGGTGATGGAGAAAGGTTGATGATGACGATGGCGACAGATTCCCCTCTCTGGAGCCCTGAACGGACTCCAGATCAGCCCTCCCAAGATAGTTTAGGGCTTGGTGGTGGCTCCGTATCGTAAAACATGATGAATCCTTCTCTATGGTTTTTTTCTCCCTGAAGACGAATATATGGAGTTGGAGTTGAGGTCGGTGGAGCGTCAGGGGGCCCACGAGGTAGGGGGGTGCGCCCAGGGGGGTAGGCATGCCCCCCACCCTCGTGGACAGGGTGTGGGCCCCCTGACGTGGATTGTTTCGCCAGTATTTTTATATATTCCAAAAATAATCTCCGTTGATTTTCAGGTCATTCCGAGAACTTTTATTTCTACACAAAAATAACACCATGGCAATTCTGCTGAAAATAGTGTCAGTCCGGGTTAGTTCCATTCAAATCATGCAAGTTAGAGTCCAAAACAAGGGCAAAAGTGTTCGGAAAAGTAGATACAATGGAGACGTATCAAATCCCCCAAGCTTAAACCTTTGCTTGTCCTCAAGCAATTCAGTTGTTAAAATGAAAGTGATAAAGAAAAACTTTTACAAACTATGTTTGCTCTTGTTGTTGTAAATATGTAAAGCCATCATTCAAGTTTTCAGCAAAGATTATGAACTAACCATATTCACAGTAACATTTAGGTCTCATGTTTACTCATATCAGTGGCATAATCAGCTGGCGAGCAATAATAACAAATCTTGGATGACAACACTTTCTCAAAACAATCATAATATGATATGACAAGATGGTATCTCGCTAGCCCTTTCTGAGACCGCAAAACATAAATTCAGAGCACCTTTAAAGATCAAGGACTGACTCGACATTGTAATTCATGGTAAAAGAGATCCAGTCACAGTCATACTCAATGGAAACTAACAGTAATGGATGCAAAATGACAGAGGTGCTCTCCAACGGGTGCTTTTTAATAAGAGGATGATGACTCAACATAAAAGTAAATAGGTAGGCCCTTTGTAGAGGGAAGCAAGGATTTGTAGAGGTGCCAGAGCTCGGTTTTGAAATAGATATGAATAATATTTTGAGCGGTATACTTTCATTGTCAATATAACAACAGAGAGATCTCGATATGTTCCATGCTACACACATTATAGGCGGTTCCCAAACAGAATGGTACAATTTATACTCCCCCTCCACCAACAAGCATCAATCCATGGCTTGCCCGAAACAACGGGTGCCTCCAACTAACAAGAGTCCCGGGGGAGTTTTGTTTGCAGTTATTTTGATTTGATTTGCATAAAGCATGGGACTGGGCATCTCGGTGGCCAGCCATTTTCTCGTGAGTGAGGAGCGGAGTCTACTCCTCTTGAGAATAACCTGCCTAGCATGGAAGATACTGACAGCCCTAGTTGATACGTGAGCTATTCGAGCATACAAAACATAATGTTTATTTGAAGGTTTAGAGTTTGGCACATACAGATTTACTTGGAACGGCAGGTAGATACCGTATATAGGTAGGTATGGTGGACTCATATGGAATAACTTTGGTGTTTATGGAATTGGATGGACAAGCAGTATTCCCGCTTATTACAAGTGAAGGCTAGAAAAAGACTAGGAAGCGACCAGCTAGAGAGCGACAACAGTCATGAACATGCATTAAAATTAATCAACACCGAATGCAAGCATGAGTAGGATATAATGCACCATGAACTTAAATATCGTAGAGGCTCTGTTGATTTTGTTTCAACTACATGCATGAACATGTGCCAAGTCAAGACACTCGAATCATTCAAAAGAGGATACCACCCTATCATACCACATGACAACCATTTTAATAGCATGTTGGCACGCAAGGTAAACCATTATAAGCTCCTATATAATTAAGCATGACATAAGCAACTACAATCTCTAACTGTCATTGCAAATATGTTTCTTTCATAATAGGCTGAATCAGAAACGATGGACTAATCATATTTACAAAAACAAGAGAGATCGAGTTCATACCATCTTTTCTCATCTCAATAAGTTTATGATATAATCATCATTATTGCCTTTCACTTCCATGACTGAATGGTGTGGATAATAATAATAGTGCACGTGCATTGGACTAAGCTGGAGTCTGCAAGCATTCAATTCAAGAGAGAAGACAAGGTAATATGGGCTCTTGTTAGATCAACAATAATGCATATGAGAGCCACTCAACATTTTCATTATGGTCTTCTCTCTCGACCCCCAAAGAAAAGAAACAAAACTATTTACACAGGAAAGCTCCCAACGAGCAAAAGAAGAACGAGAAATCTTTTTGGGTTTTCTATTTAATTACTACTACTACAGGCATGGAAAGTAAACTAACTAAAATCTACAACTAAATTTTTTTTGGTTTTTTCTTAAGGTTTATCAAACACACAAGAAGAAATCATAAAAAGGGAAATAAACTAGCATGGATATTACAATGAAAAAGTATGAGCACCGACAAATAGCATGAGTGTGTGAATAGGAATGTAATGTCGGTTAGAAATACATACTCCCCCAAGCTTAGGGTTTTGGCCTAAGTTGGTCTACTGCCATGGCTAGCCTGGCGGATATCCAAAGTTGTAGTTGGGGTCATACTGTGATGCAGCAGCTATTGCCCCATGAGCTGCCGCTTGGAGGCGAGCTGTCTCCGTCCTCCTCTTATACTCGTTCACCTCCTCCCTGGTTATAACATATCTCCCCTTTGCCTGAAAGTCAAAGAAAGTAGGAGCAGGGAGAGCGACGTGATAGGTGCATCGTCTGTCAAAGATTAGTCGGTACTGGAGGCACTGGTCGTTCCTCTCAACAAACTGATGACGAACCATAGCATCATAATCTAGATAAGAAGGAGGCAACTCAATATCATCCCCACGTATGGGTATCTGAAGATAGTTAGCTAAACGAGTTGCATAAATTCCACCAAAGAAATCTCCATGAATACTATTATTATGCAACCTACGGGCAACAATAGCCCCCAAGTTATATTGTCTATCTCCTAAAACGGCACTCTTGAGAACACTAAGATCTGGCACGCACATGTGACATGCCTCATCCTTACCACTTATGCATCTTCCTATGAAGAGAGCAAAATAATGTATAGCGGGAAAATGAATACTCCCTATGGTGGCTTGTGTTACATCTCTAGATTCCTCCACAGTTATAGTAGCAAGAAAATCTCTATATTCAGATTTGCAAGGTTCACTCACATTACCCCACTGTGGGAGTTTACAAGTAGTGTTAAAATCTTCTAAGTACATGGTGTAAGATTTATCATAAAGATCAAACAGGACAGTTTGAGAATTGCGTGATGATGAAAATTCAAACCTTCTCACAAAGGAATCAGTCAGGTAGTGGTACTGACGGCACTTATCTGCCATGAAGCTCTCAAGATCGGCATTACGCACATATGCTTCAAATTCCTCCTTGATTCCTGCTCGAACCATTAAGTCCTCTGACGGCCATTCACAAGGCCGCACTTGAGCGTCCCTTGGTGGTTCATTGTCCGCATCGCGTATTGTGGGTCTGGGTCCTTCCTTCCTTGAAGAACCACCTTGGTACATTTTCCTAAACATATTTCTTCCTCTCAAAAATTTCTGAAATTTTAGTAACTTCAAAATAAAAGTGAACCAAACTCAACAAAATTGATAGCAACTACTCCCACAAGTGCCTAGAGACTATATCATGCATTAGAACTACTTGGGACCATATAAATTTGACATGCAAGCTCAAGAACAGGGTCACCTAGGAAGCAGAAATTTGCAATGACTAAAGCACTACAACAAAAACGAATTGGACCATTGGAGGAGTCACATACCAAAGAACAATCCCCCAAAGCAGTTTTGTGAATGGAGCTTTGAGTGTGACGCTCGGATAATCAAGCTACAGTAACCTCTGCTAATGATGCCATGTCACCACTCTTACTATTGTAAATATCGCGATGATTCAATCCCGTTCGAATTCAAAATTCAAAATCAAGGCAAACAATAAAATTTTTCAAACATTAAAACTAAAATGTTCTATATGTGCCAAATCTTGCATAAATAATTATGGTGGAGAATCCACATTTTTATAAAGTATTTAATTGCATCGAAATAAATAAAACAGTAACAAAAACAAATAATTAAATGCCTTTACTAATTAATAAATTATCAGACTAAATTATTTGGGGACTAGACATTTTGTGACAGTGGACAGTATATATTTTACAGAAACTAAAGTAAAACAGGAAAGAATAAATAAAAACAAAAGAACAAATAGAAAACAAAAGTAAGAAAAGGAGAAAGAGAACCCCCCCCCACTGGGCTAGTCGGCCCAGCTGCTAGCCAGGCCGGCCCAGGCCGCCCCCACTCCCCCATAACCCCTGGGCGACCAAACCCTAACCCCCAACGCACCACTCCCCCCACTCGCTCCGAAGTTCCCCCTCTCCCGATCCAAATCTGGATCGGGGACGAAACCCCCTCGACGCCGTTCCCGTCACCCCGTCGCCCGAACCCCCACCGATGTCGTGCCACCGCCCTAAGGCCTCCCCGTTGCCGGAGCCACCACCTCACGGACGCCGCGCTCCTCCGTCCCCGCCTCTCCCTCGTCGGCCTACGTCAAGCCACGCCGCCCGGATAGACCGTCGCCCCCGACCGGGACGACCACGCTGGACGCCATCGCCGCTCCTCCCTTGTGTCGCCATCGATCCGCCCCACCATCGTCATCGCCTCGCCGGCCGCTTCCGCCGCTACCTCCCGCTACCCCAACCCAGCGCACCTCGCCGCAGACCCCGGCGCCCCAGCGCCTCCTTTGGCTCGGGCAGGCGCCCAAACGGGCTGACGCCCGCAGCGCCCCTGCGCCCGAATCACCCAGCGCCCATTTGGCCCTATGGGCCACTGACTAGGGGTCCCCCCCCCCCAAAACGTTTAAAAAAGATATATAAAAAAAGAATAAAAAATAAAATAGTATTTAATCAATTAATTAAGTAAATAATTAACTTAATTAATTCTATTTAAATTAACTAATTAAGGTTAATTAACCTAATAACTAATTAATGTAACTAACTATTGTTAATTAGCTAAACAGTCCCTGACAGGTGGGACCCACCTCTCAGGTTGACCAGGTCAACGGTCAACGTTCACTGCTGACGTCATGTTGACGTCAACAAGCACTATTCTGGATAATGTTAATTTAATTAATAATTAATAAATTAGAAAATGATTTAAAACTTTAAAAATTAATATAAATTATACCGTAGCTCAGATGAAAATACTTTCTACATGAAAGTTGCTCAGAACGACGAGACGAACCGGGATACGCAGCCCGTTCGTCCGCCACGCATCCCTAGCATAGCAAACACGCAACTTTCCCCTCTAGTTCATCTGTCCGAAAACGCGAAACAACGGGGATATTTTCCCGGATGTTTCCCCCCTTCACCGGTACCACCGCTTATCTTGTTAGGGCACCCCTAGCACCGCTACTTGTCATTGTCATGCATTGCTATGCATTTGTTTGCTTAATATTTATTGTTTCCTCCCCTCTTCTCTCGCTAGACATCGAGACCGATGCCGCTGCTACCCAGTACGACTTCAGTGTTGACAACCCCTCTCTCCTGCCAGAGCAACCAGGCAAGCCCCCCCCCCCCCTTGATCACCAGATATCGACTACTCTCCTCTATACTGCTTGCATTAGAGTAGTGTAGCATGTTCCTGCTTTCTGTTAATCCTATTCTGATGCATAGACTGTCATTGTTGCTACAACTATTGATACCTTACCTGCAATCATAAATGCTTAGTATAGGATGCTAGATTATCATCAGTGGCCCTACACTCTTGTCCGTCTGCCATGCTATACTACTGGGCCGTGATCACTTCGGGAGGTGATGACGGGCATATAATACATACTTTACACTGTTACATTATTGGTGATAATGTTTGGAGATGGGGGCTGAAGGTGCAGGTGGCTCCATCCAGGTAGTGGTGGGCCTGAGTTCCCGACGGCCCCCGACTGTTACCTTGAGGCGGAGCGACAGGGCAGGTTGAGACCACCTAGGAGAGAGGTGGGCCTGGCCCTGGTCGGTGTCCGTGGTTATTTCAAAATAACACCCTTAACGAGATCTTGGTATTTGATCTGAGTTTGGCTACTCGCCTATACGCACTAACCATCTACGCGGGGACAGTTATGGGCACTCGACGTCATGGTATCAGCTGAAGCCTTCATGACGTCAGCGACTGAGCGGCGCGTGCCGGGTTGGACTGGAACGCCTACTCTTGTATAAGGGAGGCCAGGTCTGCTCACCGGCCGCGTACGCAACGTGCATGTGTGCAATGGGCGATGGGCCCAGACCCCTGCGCCATAGGATTTAGACCGGCATGCTGACCTCTCTGTTGTGCCTAGGTAGGGCTGCGACGTGTTGATCTTCCGAGGCCGGGCATGACCCAGGAAAGTGTGTCCGGCCAAATGGGATCGAGCATGTTGGGTTATGTGGTGCACCCCTGTAGGGAAGTTGATCTATTCGAATAGTCGTGTCCCTCGATAAAAGGACGACCCGGAGTTGTACCTTGACCTTATGACAACTAGAACCGGATATTTATTAAAACACACCCTTCCAAGTTCCAGATACAACCGGTGATCGCTCTCTCACAGGGCGATGAGGGGAGGATCATCGGTTAGGATTATGCTATGTGATGCTACTTGGTGAACTTACCATCTACTCTCTTCTCCTGCTACAAGATGGAGGTTACCAGAAGCGTAGTCTTCGAAAGGATTAGCTATCCCCCTCTTATTCCGGCATTCTGCAGTTCAGTCCACATATGATACCCTTATTCCATTTGATACCAATACATACATATGTAGTGTAGCTCCTTGCTTGCGAGTACTTTGGATGAGTACTCACGGTTGCTTTTCTCCCGTTTGCTACGACCAGACGTTGGAGCCCAGGAGCCAGACGCCACCGTCGACGACGACTACTACTACTCGGGAGGTGCCTACTACTACGTGCAGCCCGCTGACGACGACCAGGAGTAGTTTAGGAGGATCCCAGGCAGGAGGCCTGTGCCTCTTTCAATCTGTATCCCAGTTTGTGCTAGCCTTCTTAAGGCAAACTTTTTTAACTTATGTCTGTACTCAGATATTGTTGCTTCCGCTGACTCATCTATGATCAAGCTCTTGTATTCGAGCCCTCGAGGCCCCTGGCTTGTAATATGATGCTTGTATGACTTATTTTATTTGTAGAGTTTTTTTGAATGTTAAGATAGTAGGAAAGGCTCCTACTGCATGTATATATAAATGATCAAAAGAACAGTTACATGGTGATATTTACAATGGAGTGTGAGGGTGGGGGGGAGGGGCTAGAACCAGAACACCACCGTAATTATGCTGAGGCAGACTTTGCAAGAAGGAAGAGACAACATGTCTCTTTTCACTAGGTAGTCTATATCTTATATTGCCAAAGTCTTCCTTGAATCTACTAAACCAAGAAGAAATGGAGGGTGCCACATGTCTAAAATAATTATTATTTTGCTCCTTCCAAAGGCTCCAGGCAGCAGTGAGAAACACTTCCATGATCATCTTGCGCGGGTGTTGTATCTTTAGGTTCTCCAGCAACTGCAACCTATCCCCTTATGCAGCCCAAGATATACGTAGCAAGGTCCAAGATTCCCTACTGAAGGTGCAGTGAAAGAAGAGATGCTCCACCGTTTCTTCGATATGATGCCCGCAAAGTAAACAGTCAAAGTTGTTACCAATATTGTAGTGTAGCCGCTTGAGCATATTCCTCGTGTTGAGCCGGTCCAGAAGTAAAAACCAGCCAAAAACATTGATTTTGTGTATGCATGTAGTCTTCTAGAGCCACTTGAAAGCCACATGAGCAATCACATCGCGGAAAGCAAACTGATAGTAGGCTGTGGTTTTGAATACAGTTGATCCCCAAAAATAGGTCCAAACGTCATCATGATCTTCCAATGTCACTGCAGTCATATCATTTTGGAGGAGCATGGGTTCGTCATCACCTTGCAGCGAGAGTGGTAGATGAAAGGTTTCGTTAAGGGCGCGGGCAGTCTAAAACCCTTGCACGGACACGTCCTCATTAAGAACGTAGGAGAAAGCGCATGGATATTGTTCTGCCAAGATGGACTGGTTCCAGTTATCTTTCTAGAATAGGACAGAAGCACCACATTTAATTTGGACCTGAGAAATGCCACGATAGACTGGCATAAGACTTGCTAGGTCGCGCCACCAAAAAGAGCCACAACTATCCGAAGCATGTGGGATGGAGTCAACATAGTAGGTTTCCCAGACGAGCCAAACCCAGGGGACATCCATTCGGTTGTAAAATTTATACAGGAATTTGAGCAAAAGCGCGTCATTTTGAATTTTAAGATCAAGGACACCCAAGCCCCCACACTTTTTGGGTCGACACACCATGTCCCAAGCAGCCAAAGAGGTATGTTTGTCACCATCAGTCGTGCATTTATTCCAGATGTAGTGTCTGCGGATTTTATCGAGCTGAGCAAGAATCTTTGGTGGCAATTGAAGAGTTCCCATGGGATAGATAGCCATCGAGGTGATGAGCGAGTTTACCAACGCTAACTTGCCCGCGTAGGACATTAAGGATATCGCAACAGTGATTTTCCTTTCGGCTTTGCAGATGAACGACGTCAGATCGAGGACAGAGGGTCGGGTGGTGCCAAGGGGCAGACCGAGATAAGTAAAGGGCATGCTGGCCTGGGTGCATCCACAAAGGTCGGCCAGGTCATTGCTCTTGCTTGATGGCGTATTAATTGACACAAGTGTGGATTTATGGAAGTTGATCTTCAAGCCAATAGAGGTGACATAATCTTCGAGGATTGATTTGATTCTAGCTGCTTGGTCCATGCAGGCCAGAAGGAAAATAATTGTGTCATCGGCGTACTGGATTACAGGGTATTTAGCGTCACCAGTAGGAGGGATGGGGTGTTTGATCAAGTCCTGCTGGAGCGCTGCATTGATAGCACTTTGAAGTAGATCAGCGGCAAGGACGAATATTAGGGGAGACATCGTATCTCCTTGACGTACCCCACATTTGCACAAAAACTGTCTACCTGGCACCCCATTCAGTAACACAGAAGATTTGCCCGACGGAAGGATGCTCTCCATCCAAGCCAGCCATTTTGGCGGGAAGCCCATGCTCTTCAGAATTAGGAGCATGGCAGAGTGCTCGACCATGTCAAACGCTTTCGCAAAGTCAAGTTTGAGAAGAACAATCTCTCGTTTGGAGGCCTGACACTGATGAATATATTCGAAAGCCCAGGCAAGGCAGTCGTGGATCGATCTGCCACGAAGGAAACCATATTGGTTTCGGTGTACAATTCGGAGTATGATTTTTTGGAGTCTATTCGCCAGAATTTTAGTGATCAACTTCAAACAGCAGTTGAGAAGCGTGATCGGCCGGGAGTCATTAACACATTCAGGCGAATTAACCTTGGGGATCAGAGTGATAAAACCTGCATTAATGCTTTCCAAATTAAGGCCGCCTTGATGAAACTCATCATGAAGAAGATAAAAATCATTTTTAATGATTGGCCAACATGCTTTTAAGAAAGCTCCATTAAAGCCATCCGGGCCAGGGGTCCGATCGGGTGGCATTGCAGACACCACATCATCAATTTCTTTGTGAGTGAATGGAGCAATGAGATCCGAGAAATCCACATCCTCCTTCAACAAGGTTTCTAAGTTGAATTTCATAGGCTGAGGATTTGCTTGGCCCATTCGTTCTTTTAATGCTTCGAATAAAATGGACTCTTTCCCTGCATGGTCAGTGATTTCCATTCCAGCAGAGGTTTTGAGCGAGCTAATGCAGTTTCTTCTGAAGCATTCGGTGGCAATGGTTTGGAAGAACTTGGAATTTTCGTCACCAAACTGAATCCATCTGATTGTACACATCTTTTTCTAGTAGTCTTTTTGATATTGCAGAAGCCGGAGCAAGTGATTTTTGAGAATGCGTCGAAAGTTTCTTTCTGGTGTGGTCAGAGTTCGACGATCCTCAATATTGTCAAGCTCCAAAAGAGCTTTGTTGGTGTTTTCAATGGCTAGTTTAAGGCGAGAGATTTTCTTGCTCCATTGTTTGAGAGCATGACGAACTGTCTTGAGCTTTTGCCCGATTCTTGCCGCGTAGTTATGGTTCTTATTGAATCTGATAGGTTTGTTCCAGGCATGTTCAACAACCTCCATAAACCTAGGATGAGCAAGCCAATATGTTTCGAACCTGAAGAGTTTGCTTTTTGGGATTGAAGTTTGGATGACCACAGAATAAGGAGTATGGTCAGAAACAGGTTTGCCTAAAAGGATTCACCAGGGTGTTGGGAAATGTGGTAGTCCAATTCAACGTGGTGAAAAACCAATCGAATTGCTCAAGGAGTGGCTGAAGCTGCATATTCGACCAAGTGGAGGCACGCCCCTTGATGGGTAATTCAGTTAGGTTTTGTTCACAAATAAAGTCGTTGAAAGTGAACATGTCTTGGACATTTGCACCTGGTTTGTTGCGATTGTCGGGTGAGCGAATGTAATTGAAATCGCCTAGTAATAACCAATCTTCAGCAGAGGGTATATTCAGATCAAAAAGTCAATTTATGAACGTGACACGATGCTCACCCTGACAAGGGCCATATACATTAACGAGCTTCCAACAGTGATTGGACTGCGTGGAGGTGAATTCAGCACCTAATGCAAACTGTTCAGATAAAAAGACTCGGCCCGTAAAGATACTGTTATTCCATAAGGTTATTATCCCACCCGATGCACCTTGAGAGGGAATGTACGCAAACTGATCAAAACGCCGAGGGAAAATAGATTTCAAGACAACAGCATCAAAGAAAGGCATTTTAGATTCTTGCAAACAAACGATCGTGCATCCACTAGTATTGATCGCATTGCCAAGCGCTAAGTGTTTATCGGGCGCATTAAGACCACGTACATTCCAGCATAGTATGTTCCAGTTACGCAAAAGCATTGAAAAGGTATGCAAGGTTCAGTAATGACAAAAGCAAAGATAAGCAAATCAAACTACTCTTCGGAGAAGGCCGAAGTAGATAGCTCTTCAGCAGGTATCGCGCAGAGATTGACGCCAATGGCCTGCATAGTAGGAATGGATGTGGGCAGAGGAGCTGCCGCATCATCAACTTCAACAGTAAGTATCTCAGGTGAGGAATCATCTCCAGAAGTAAGCTCCGAAGATCCAACAACAGCAGAAGGGATTATGCGAGGCTTGAGTTTGGACTTGGTAGGACGAACCTCAGAAGTCTGAGGAACCCAGAAGCCATCGTATTTGTTGTTCCTGTTACTGCATCGCAGAGTGGATGTATCAACAGGAGCTTGCATCTTACCTTTGCGTTTCTTCTGAGTTTGATTTGCAGTGGTCATGCCTCCCTGATCATGGACTGTCATAGCCATTGAGGTGCCTGAAGTTTTCAACATAGCTGGAGCAGGGATGACATCAGAAGGTACTGAGAAAGCAAGATGGTCAACCTATTGTTCAACCACAGAGTTGCTTGGCGCCACGAGGGATTCAGATGGTTCCCAAGTAAGAAGCAGAGGCGGCGTGGCTGAAGGCACATGTGTATCAGTCAGAGAGTCCAAATCTAAATGTGTCTGAGGCAGCACAGGCAGAACAGGTACAGTCATAGCAGAAACAGAAGCAGGTCCCTGTTGACGTACCACCTGTGAGAACTAAATATTCCCCCCAGACAAAGAAACCTGGATCTCCACCTGGAGGGAGCTCTGCTGCAAACCCAAGCTAGAGCGCCAAGGCCCAAAAGAAGCCATCATTGGACGAAGGGTAGAGAAAATAGCCAACAGGAAATCCATGAGAGCATCCCCATGAGCTGAGAGGCCAAAACACAGACCATGGTTATGGAGTTCAACTGAAATCATGAGCGATTCATCAACCAAAGGAGCAACGGGAGCAACAGCAGGCACCTGAGCAGGAACCACTAGCAGGTCAAACGTAGAGCTGTCCGATTCCGTCTCAGTCTCATCAGAAGAAGTGATGGAGTCATGCCATGCCTGCATAGCATTGTCAGAGATGTTATTATCAGGCACAAGACCATCTTGCACTTGCAGACCCTGTGCAGCAAGCCAGGCTTGAAAATTCATAAGATACGGCGGCAACTAGGGCAGGGGAGGAGCAGCCGGCGCAGGCCATGCACCCCACACAGCATTCTCCTGATCCTGTTGCACAGCAGGTTCTTCTGGAGCGCCATTGGGAGGTGCTGCATTCTGCACAAGCCAATTGTACACCTGCTGTTGCTACAGTTATTCCGCTGACAGGTCTGGGCCAAATTACGGATGCGGGATGCCATCAGGTGGTGGGAGTTCTTCCCCGGCAGGCAAAACTTCAGGCAGCAGACCGTTCCAATCATTGCTTCGGAGGATAGTGATCTGCACAGTCCAACAATCACGAGCCCCCCTAGCTGCCAAACTACGAAGCTTTTGGGCACCAGGTTCAGACGCAGAACTCTAGCTTTGATCAGCATGAAACGGCGATCTTGGCGGGGGTTGTACCAAGAAACCAGAGCACCAATACCACCAAGGGACTTATTGATGTAATAGTCAGTCTGGTAATCATAAGGAAAACCAAAGTACATTAACCAGATCTCGGGGCCAAAAGAGGTGGTGTGACGGTTTAGTGCTTCATTGTGAGGGATGAAAGTGATGAGCAGATCTTCATCCTCAAGCTCTAATGGAGTGGCAACCGCAGTATCTCGGATAAAAGAGTCCGGAAAAGCAAAAATTCCTATACCGAGCGGATGATTGCTAACTTCAGTAGTGAAAAGCTGGGCCTCATGAAGCAAACCTCTGATGGCATGGTGGATGATGGCGCGGCGATGCAGATGAACATAATGACTGGTCTCCACAATGGCGAGAAAGTCGTGATTGAGCGGCGGAAGAGGCCCGACCACCATGGCACTGCGGACGACGCGGTCCGCCGGACCTTGTTCAACGGCGAAACCGGGCGGGAGGAACGGCACCGGATTGAGGGGATAGTTTGCCATGGTGGTGGTGCGGATCGAGAGCGACTGAGGTGACGAGGGTGGCAGTGGTGGCGAATGGCTGAGGCAGGGCGGTGTCGTTTGGGGAAGCCGAGGAGAAGTGGAAGCGTGAGGGGCATTTTTGGTAGGTTGAGGATTTTTAGGGATCCATTGCCAACGCTCACGCCACCATTTCGATCGACAAGATTTTGCCACGTGCCCATAGTGACTGCAGGCCTCGCATCGGACGGTCAGTTTGCGGGTACGTTTGTGAACAGGAGCGATCGGAGAAACGAAAATAGTGGGTAGCTTGATATTATGAGGCTTGACGGCATTAGCCAGTCTAATTTGTTGCCAAGTACACCTAGTCGGGCAATTACTTACCTTGTGATCAGGTGCCGAGCACTTAATGCAAATCAGCCTAGCCAGGCATTGAATCTTTGGATGACCCCATTGTAAGCATCGAGCACACAATACCGCCCAATTATTAGCGAGGGTGGTAATTTCCACCTCAGAGCAGGAAGCTTGGGCCAGATGAGCCTTATGCTGGGCCGAAAGTTTAGGGGGCCAAAGAGAGTGGGCCGGTGAGTTGTGTTGTGATATCTTCCCGTGAGTCCCTGATCTTGATCATACACGTTTGCATGTATGATTAGTGTATGGTCAAATCGGGGGCGTCACAAGTTGGTATCAGAGCCGACTACATGTAGGAATCCCCTTTCCAAACTCCTTGGCTGAAGTCGAGTCTAGACATTGCTAAAGTTTTACTAACATGGTTGTGTGCCTTACGGGCCCACATCACCATTGGGTGGTATTACCATCTTTTATTCCTCGTCTATACTCTGGGATTCTAATCTCTCTTCTATTCGGGTTAAATGATTTTCTAAAAATCTAACTTTAGGTTCTCGAAAACACTTTCTCCCGGAGAGCCCCTTCAGTCCAGATGATCGCCGGCTGCACCAGAAGATTTTGAAGTTACTCTCCGATACTCTTTTGAGACCTTGTGCCCGTTGCTTTTGCAATTCCCTACCACCGAAATATCCCTATGGATAAATACATACACATGTCATTCCTACTTTTCTTCCTAGTTGATCTTGTTATTACAAGATACCCCGAAATTCTCTTTATGGTTCGGAGAGTACTTTGTGCCTAATGCCTTGTAGTTCTTTGCCACCTGAATAACCCTACGAATAATTTCTCGCACTTGGTGAGTATCTGCCCATCCCAGTTGATTCATGTGTTTCACAAAAGTCTTCAAAATACCATTCAATCTTCTGAAAACCCTCAGGAGTCTTTTTCTCTTGAAATTCTTGCTTACCTACATTATGGTTAATCCCATAAGTCTAGTAATTTTATTGGCATCCTTTGTCATTATCATTTTGAGTCCATTGATTCAATATGTTGCGGTTGCTCGCAATCTTCAGCCAGTTCCTAGAATTCATCCTTCCGGCTCAGGCGTCATTTTAAACATGAGCTGGATCTTGACCAATCCAATTGTCGTCGATTGTACCCCTATGCTTACTCAAGTTATCCATCCTTAATCAGAGCGTTTGCTTCTGATCCATTGATTTGGAAATCATAATTCCTTTGTGTTTGAGCTTTGTATTAGTCAGTTGTTTCTATAAGCCAATGCCCTTGCATTGTTTTCTTCCTCCGATTGTGTGTTGGTGCTCACATCAGCTCCATTATGGACTTTCAGATCCTTTGTTTAATTTATTATCCGATACTGTCCTTCATATTCAATAACCTTGTGAGCCTTTCTGTGGGTATGAAATGCCTTTGGTAAATTGTATCCTCTGCTTTGTCAACCATGCTTTACTTTCGAGCAGGTTATTTTTACTCTTGAAGCTTGTGGTATATGTTTTTAAGATGCCCCGATGGGTTGAACCTATACCTTCTCTAAAACCGTGTGAACCCGAAAGTTTTCACGAGTCATACTCTTCTGGTGCTTCGCCAGATAAAATTTCAACACTGCAACTTCTTCAAAAATGAGAAGTGAATTAAAGGTTATGCATTGGAGAAGTGGGAGTCGACCTTGAACCATGTGTTCATGCCCATGGAAACGATGTATACCTTATCATGGAAGCTTCTCTTAAAATAATTATCCCCTTGTTATAAGTTCATCTTGTATCTGTGGACATGGTTCCGACCATGTTTCTCCTTGATTCCATTTCTCGTGCAAATTTGAGCACTTGTCTTCTGTAGAGCATTATCCTAGTCCAACCTCTAATATGATCTATCGTCGAGTATTACCCCCTGGTATCTCAAGATTATCATGGGACAGCATACTTCTTACGAGTTCTTCAAAAGTGCTACATTCTCACTGATTCCAATTTTTCACGGGCTCTGAGTTATGAAACACTCAAAGACACCGATAACTGACTGAAGTCCGCACCGCGATTAAGCAAATCTTGGTAACCTTCTTGACTTACGAGTTTGAACTCGATCACGTCATTCCTAGCCTGCTTGGCTATGTCCTTGTCATGCCAATTTTAACTGTGCTATCTGGTCCTTCTTTCTAGAGCAAAAATTTCGAGGTGAGCTAACCTTACGTCGATCTTCCTCGTCATAACAATTGTCCTTGAATGACAAGCTTGATTTCAAGTTTGTCTCGTACCTATGGTCTCAATAACTTCTCGCTTCATCATTCCGTTGACTTGATGTCATCGCCGATCGGTTACATCTTCTTGAAACCCCTCGACAAATGTGTCATGATAATCATCAACATTTTGACCCCTTCCAAGATATCAATTGAATTCATGATGAGAAATACCATCCTTGCCCTCGATGAATTTTATTATCATCGACCACTTTATTGCCTTCCCACCAACACAAGCTTGTTCATGTTTGGTGTTATACCTTCAGTTCCTTGCTATCCAGCAATTGGTTTTCTTTACCTTGGAACATTACCATCTATTATGTCATCAATGTTGTGAAAATTTCACCACCTCTTAAGAATTCGTGATACGGTGATCCTTCTCGCCATCACCATTCTTTACTTGGTCCCCGCGTTGAGTGAACTCCGTTGTGCAAATTTAATATCTCTAGCAACCCTATTGCTTCAAAGTTATTGGACAATGATTCCAGTTTGGTGTGTTGGTTGCAGAATCACCATTCTTACATCGGTCATGCTACCTAAGCCCATATTTCGGGTACACCTTTGAAACAATGTTTAATTGGGTATGTTTTCCTCGAGCATACCTCATTATATCATTTGATCTGACAAATGTTATCTCCCTGTTCACATAATTGTGGAAATCCATCTTTTGGACATCTCGATGAATTGTCACTAAATTCATCAGCTGCCTCCTCACCCTCTCCTTGTTTTAATGATGAACCCTTGTTTTGGAACTCGCTTCCATAGTTCATTTTCCCGAGAATCTTACAACGTCATCTTGTCAAATTGTGTCGCACCTTTTCTTCTCAGGTATCCTAAGTCTGAGGTACTATGACACCAATCAGATCTGAATCTCGGTCAAATATGATGGTTAGAACATTTTTCCAACAGTCATAACATTGGTCCTTACATGGCCCGGTAAGGTGATGTCATCCTAGTACACTTGGCCGGAGGACCTATTGTTATAGTTTCCATTTTAGCAAGGTTAACCATTCTTCCATGAGGAAATTGTAAGACTTATTCTATAAGTTGTTCCTGATGAATCCTTTGTATATCCAAGTCCAACCTTTGCTTGAAGACCATGTCAATCATATCTCGAAGCATGTCTGTGGTACTCCGATTTTCAACAAGAACATTTGAAGCCCAATGCTAAATGTTTCTTGCTCAATTATCCAAACACCGATGTATGGGTAATGTCATGAAAATTCTCTCCCCTACCTAAAGAGTTTTTTACATTATATCCAGTCATGGATATCATGCTCTACTTATCCTTGGGAAGGATATACCCCTGGAATATGTGTTTAAACACATTTTCCTTTCCATTGTTCTGTATAATCCGAGAATCACATTTTCCTTTCCATTGTTTGGTTTAACCCTTCCTATGATCTATAAGATCTAAGCAGTGATATTCTTCTTCTTATGTAAACACCTTGGCGTACAACCGCGTCGGTAAGGCCTTGTTACTATTGTTGATGACATTCCGATAACCACCGATGGATGAGAACTTTCCCTATAGGTCCGCCTCGTTTCAATGAGCAGGAAAATGGTTCTCTTTGTCCCTCGCCCTTGGTACCGAAGTTGTTGCCGACATATCTGACAGTCTCTTCTCTGACGTGCCTTGCTATCATGACCATGCAAGCTGTCAACACCTTTCTACTTTTAACCCACATGGTGGGCCCATAACTCACAGTTCCACAGGATCGAAACCTGACTCTCCTATACCCCTGTACCCAAGGTTGTTCCTCACGCCTGGCCTCATATGTAATTCATGAGCCACCTTCCAAGAGATCATCAACTTTGGCATCAGACGCAATACTTATTCTTGTTGCTCTGAACCCCTTTCACCTTCTGATTAGGCCATCGAACGATTGCTTGCCATTGGAAACTTCTCATGGTACCTTCTTACTTTACTCTCGATAATTTCTTAAGTATCTATTCGAGAGTTTCTTTCTACCACATTCCTTGAGTTATCTGCCAGATAGTTGACCTTGAAGGTCCGTTCTTCAAAAGTTACCCCTTATCATTATCGTAAGTACGATGGAGTTCCTGAAGAAAGGACAACAACCTCATCATTATGCATTGATGCATAGGAATGAAGACATCAGCGCTATGGATCGACCACTTTGAGAAGAGCAACCAAGACCGAGAAGAATCGTTAGAATTTCGTAACCTATTCTTCCCCCTTACTCCCCTCTTAAATCTCGGGACGAGATTTCTTGTAGTGGAGGAGAATTGTGACGCCCGGATAATCAAGCTACAGTAACCTCTGCTAATGATGCCACATCACCACTCTTACTGTTGTAAACGTCGCGATGATTCAATCCCATTCGAATTCAAAATTCAAAATCAAGGCAAACAATAAAAGTTTTCAAACATTAAAACTAAAATGTTCTTTATGTGCCAAATATTTCATAAATAATTATGGTGGAGAATCCACATTTTTATAAAGTATTTAATTGCACCGAAAAAAATAAAATAGTAACAAAAACGAATAATTAAATGCCTTTACTAATTAATAAATTATCAAACTAAATTATTTGGGGACTAGACATTTTGTGACAGTGGACTAAACTGAAATGCTAAATTAGATGCTAAGTATATATTTTACAGAAACTAAAATAAAACAGGAAATAATAAATAAAAATAAAAGAACAAATAGAAAACAAACGAAAGATAAGGAGAAAGAGACCCCCCCCACTGGGCCAGTCGGCCCAGCTGCTAGCCAGGCCGGCCCAGGCCGCCCCCCACTCCCACATAACCCCTGGGCGACCAAACCCTAACCCCCCAACGCACCACTCCCCCCACTCGCTCCCACATTCCTCCTCTCCCGATCGAAATCTGGATCGGGGACGAAACCCCCTCGACGCCGTTCCCGTCACCCCGTCGCCCGAACCCCCACCGATGTCGTGCCGCCGCCCGAAGGCCTCCCCGTCGCCTGAGCCACCACCTCGCGGATGCCGTGCTCCTCCGTCCCCGCCTCTCCCTCGTTGGCCTACGTCAAGCCATGCCGCTCGGATAGACCGTCGCCGCCGACCGGGACGACCACGCTGGACGCCATCGCCGCTCCTCCCCTACGTCGCCATCGATTTGCCCCACCGTCGTCGCCTCCTCGACTCCTCCTCGACCCCGCTGCCATTGACCCTACCACCTCCCCCCGTGGTGAGGCCCCGGCAGCTCCTCCTCCTCCCTTGCTCGCAACGGCACCCCGAGCCCGACGCTGCCTATGTCGGCGTGGTCGCCCCGCAACCGCCACATGCACGTCCCGCGGCCCCTGCTCACTGTTGTGCGCCCCTCCTCCCGCCTGCGCTGCTGCCGCCGTTCGCCGGCCGCGCCCAGCGCATGGCCTCGCTCCCCGGTCCCTGCAGCCACACGCACCGCTGCCTCCTCCCCTAGCTACCGGCGAACCGCCGTGCCGGCCGCTTCCGCCCCTACCTCTCGCGACCCCAGCCCAGCGCATCTCACCACATCCCTCGGCGCCCCAGCGCCTCCTTTGGCTCGGGCAGGCGCCCAAACAGGCTGACGCCCGCAACGCCCCTGCGCCCGAATCGCCCAGCGCCCATTTGGCCCTATGGGCCACTGACTAGGGGGTCCCACCCCCCAAAACGTTTAAAAAAAAGATATATAAAAAAATTAAAAATAAAAATATTATTTAATCAGTTAATTAACTAAATAATTAACTTAATTAATTCTATTTAAATTAACTAATTAAGGTTAATTAACCTAATAACTAATTAACCTAACTAACTATTGTTAATTAGCTAAGCAGTCCCTAACAGGTGGGACCCACCTGTCAGGTTGACCAAGTCAACGGTCAATGTTGACCGCTGACGTCATGCCGACGTCAGCAAGCATTATTCTGGATAATGTTAATTTAATTAATAATTAATAAATGAGAAAATGATTTAAAACTTTAAAAATTAATATAAATTAAACTGTAGCTCAGATGAAAATACTTTCTACATGAAAGTTGCTCAAAACGATGAGACGAACCCGGATACGCAGCTCGTTCGTCCGCCACGCATCCCTAGCATAGCGAACACGCAACTTTCCCCCTCCAGTTCATCTGTCCGAAAACATGAAACACTAGGGATATTTTCCCGAATGTTTCCCCCCTTCACCGGTACCACCTCTTATCGCGTTAGGGAACCCCTAGCACCGCTACTTGTCATTGTCATGCATCGCTATGCATTTGTTTGCTTTATATTTATTGTTTCCTCCCCCTCTGCTCTTGCTAGACACCGAGACAGACGCCGCTGCTACCCAGTACGACTTCAGTGTTGACGACGCCTCTCTCCTGCCAGAGCAACCAGGCAAGCCCCCCCCCCTTGATCACCAGATATCGCCTACTCTCCTCTATACTGCTTGCTTTAGAGTAGTGTAGCATGTTACTGCTTTCCGTTAATCCTATTCTGATGCATAGCCTGCCATTGTTGCTATAATTGTTGATACCTTACCTGCAATCCTAAATGCTTAGTATAGGATGCTAGATTATCATCAGTGGCCCTACACTCTTGTCCGTCTGCCATGAAATACTACTGGGCCGTGATCACTTCGGGAGGTGACCACGGGCATATACTACATACTTTACACTATTACATTACCGGTGATATTGGTTGGAGATGGGGCTGAAGGGGCAGGTGGCTCCAGTCAGGTAGTGGTGGGCCTGAGTTCCCGATGGCCCCCGACTGTTACCTTGAGGCGGAGCGACAGGGTAGTTTGAGACCACCTAGGAGAGAGGTGGGCCTGGCCCTGGTCGGCATCCGTGGTTATTTCAAAATAACACGCTTAACGAGATCTTGGTATTTGATCTGAGTTTGGCTACTGGCCTATGCGCACTAACCATCTACGCGGGGACAGTTATGGGCAGTCTACGTCGTGGTATCAGCCGAAGCCTTCATGACGTCAGCGACTGAGCGGCGCATGCCGGGTTGGACTAGAACGCCTACTCTTGTATAAGGGAGGCTAGGTCTGCTCACCGGCCGCGTACACAACGTGCAGGTGTGCAATGGGCGATGGGCCCGGACCCCTGCGCCATAGGATTTAGACCGGCATGCTGACCTCTCTGTTGTGCCTAGGTAGGGCTGCGACTTGTTGATCTTCCAAGGCCGGGCATGACCCAAGAAAGTGTGTCCGGCCAAATGGGATCGAGCGTGTTGGGTTATGTGGTGCACCCTAGCAGGGAAGTTGATCTATTCGAATAGTCATGTCCCTCGGTAAAAGGACGACCCGGAGTTGTACCTTGACCTTATGACAACTAGAACCGGATGCTTAATAAACCACACCCTTCCATGTGCCAGATACAACCGGTGATCGCTCTCTCACAGGGCGACGAGGGGAGGGTCATCAGTTAGGATTATGCTTTGCGATGCTACTTGGTGAACTTACCATCTACTCTCTTCTCATGCTGCAGGATGGAGGTTACCAGAAGCGTAGTCTTCGAAAGGATTAGCTATCCCCTTCTTATTCCGGCATTCTGCAGTTCAGTGCACATATGATACCCTTATTCCATTTGATACCAATGCATACATATGTAGTGTAGCTCCTTGCTTGCGAGTACTTTGGATGAGTACTCATGGTTGCTTTGCTCCCTCTTTTCCCCCTTTCTATACCCATTTGCTGCGACCAGACATTGGAGCCCAGGAGCCACACGCCACCGTCGATGACGACTACTACTACTCGGGAGGTGCCTACTACTACGTGCAGCCCGCTGACGACGACCAGGAGTAGTTTAGGAGGATCCCACGTAGGAGGCCTGCGCCTCTTTCGATCTGTATCCCAGTTTGTGCTAGCCTTCTTAAGGTAAACTTGTTTAACTTATGTCTTTACTCAGATGTTGTTGCTTCCGCTGACTCGTCTATGATCGAGCTCTTGTATTCGAGCCCTCAAGGCCCCTGTCTTGTAATATGATGCTTATATGACTTATTTTATTTGTAGAGTTGTGTTGTGATATCTTCCCGTGAGTCCCTGATCTTGATCATACACGTTTGCGTGTATGATTAGTGTACGGTCAAATAGGGGGCGTCAGATTGAGCTAGGAGATCAAAAATGGCAGCAAGATGAGCTAGAACTCGTGCATGAGCTAGTTGGTGATTTTTTTGGGAGGAATAAGGAGTGTGTGGTTGCTGGAATAAGTGGAGGGGAGCCACCATGGGCCCATGAGGCAGGGGGCGAGCCCAGGGAGGTGGGCGTGCCCTGGACCCTCGTGGCTAGGTGCTTGCTCCCCCTGATGTATTCTAAGTGCCAGATATTCTCAAATATTCCAAAAAATCATATTTAAATTTCAGGGCATTTGGAGAACTTTTATTTTGGGGGTATTTTTTTGTTGCATGGATAATTCAGAAAATAGACAGGATATACTATTTTTGCTTTATTTAATATACATAATAGAAAGTAAAAAAAGGGTACAGAAGGTTGTGTTTTCTAACTTCATCCATATCATGCTCATCAAAAGGAATCCACTAACAAGGTTGATCAAGTCTTGTTAACAAACTCATTCCGAATTGCATGAAACCGGAGAAATTTTGAATAACACTATGTTACCTCAACGGGGATATGCACGTCCCCAACAATAAGAATATCATATTTCTTTTGACAGTAGGAAGAGGAAATTCAAAACCTCCAATACTAATTGTTGAAATTCTTCCAATGGAATTGATATTGTGGACTTGAGGTTGTTTCCTCGGAAAGTGTATCGTATGCTCATTACCATTAACATGAAAAGTGACATTTCCTTTGGTGCAATCAATAACAGCCCCTTCAGTATTCAAAAAGGGTCTTCCAAGAATAATAGACATATTATCGTCCTCGGGAATATCAAGAATAACAAAGTCCATTAAAATAGTAATGTTTGCAACCATAACAGGCACATCCTCACAAATACCGACATGTATAGTAGTTGATTTATCAGCCATTTGCAAAGATATTTCAGTAGGTGTCAACTTATTCAAATCCAGTCTACGATATAAAGAGAGAGGCATACCACTAACACCAGCTCCAAGATCACATAAAGCAGTTTAACATAGTTTCTTTTAATGGAGCATGGTTTAGTTGGTACTCCTGGATCTCCAAGTTTCTTTGGTATTCCACCCCTAAAAGTATAATTAGCAAGCATGGTGGAAATTTTATCTTCCGATATCTTTCTTTTATTAGTAACAATTTCCTTCATATACTTAGCATAAGGATTCATTTTAAGCATATCAGTCAAACGCATACGTAAAAAGATAGGTCTAATCATTTCAGCAAAGCACTCAAAATCCTCATCATCCTTTTCTTGGATGGTTTAGGAGGAAAAGACATGGGTTTCTGAACCCATGGTTCTCTTTCTTTACCGTGCTTCCTAGCAACAAAGTCTCTCTTATCATAACGCTGATTATTTGATTCTGGGTTATCAAGATCAACAGCAGGTTCCATTTCTACATCACTATCATTACTAGGTTGAGCATCAACATGAACATCATCATTAACATTTTCACTAGGTTCATGTTCATTTCCAGATTGTGTTTCAGCATTAGAAATAGAAATATCATTGGGATTCTCAGTTGTGTCAACAACAGGTTCACTAGAAGCATGCAAAGTCCTATCATTTTTCTTTCTCTTCCTTTTAGAAGGACTAGGTGCATCTATAGTAGTCACTACAAAAATAATACACTTCTGTGATGATATGTGTTTGTCACAGTAGGTCGTGTTTTTTGTCATGCATGTACATCCATGACGATTTTATGACAGAATCAAGATAGTCATACCTGTGCTGTCGTAGAAGTGTTCCATGACATTACCAAAATTATCATCACGGAAGTGTCCACTTCCATGACGATAAATCGCGCGTCACAGAACTGCTTTCGTCAAGGGTGACCGACACGTGGCATCCACGGTAGCGGAACGCCGTTAAGCTATCAAGTCAGATTTTGGATCCGATAACGCGTTAACAACCCTGACCAATGGGAAATTTCCACATGTAAAATTCTGATTGGCCGAAGGAAACACGTGTTGCATCACCGTTGGGACAGATGTCATCTACTCATTGGACAGGAGGCGCCTATGATAGGTCGACACGTGGCATGGCCCAACAGTGGCCCATTTCGGTGAAAAAGGTCGGCCTAGTAAAAATTAGCAGGCCGGGCCATATAAGGCCTACTTGTGTCAGGTCCATTTAAGCCCACGGCCCATACGAGATGTGCCAATTCGGCCCGTCAACGGCCCGTTAAAGATTTGACACCATTGCAGCCCATCGTCAGTTTGAGCCCATTAACAGCCCGCTGTATATTTGGGCTCAATATCAGCCCGATGAGATTCCGTCCTGTTACGGGCCCATTTAATGGATGGGCCAATTTTCAGGATGTACATCTTTCATCCTTTTAGCGACCCATTTAAATGTTGGGATAATTTCTGGCCCGATGTGTCTTTCAGCCTGTTGACGGCCCATAAATCTGATGGGCCATTTGTTGTCGAACCTCAGTTTCGGCCTTTTAGCGGCCCATTTAAGTGTTGGGCCAATTTCTGGCTCGGTGTCACTTTTAGCCTATTGGCGGCCCATAAATTAGTTGGGCCATTTGTAGTCGGACCTGAGTTTTGTCCTTTTAGCGACCCATTTAAGTGTTGGGCCAATTCTTGGCCCTATGTGCCTTTGGGCCTGTTAACGGACCATAAATGAGTTGGGCCATTTGTAGTCGGACCTTAGTTTTGGCCTTTTAACGGCCCATGCCCTTCATGGTCCAATACCAGCCCGATTTCTCTTCCGGCCTGCTAAAGGCCCACAACACAGTTGGGCCGTTTACAATACGACCTAACTTTCGGCCTCTTAGCAGCCCATGCTCTTCATGGTCCAGTACAAGCCCGCTATCTCTTTCGTCCTGCTAAAGGCCTACAATATAGTTGGGCCATATGTAGCCCAAACTTAGTAAGGGCCTGTTAACGACCCGGGAGGTAAGAGGGCCGACCATTAACTTTCGGCCTAGTAACGACCCATCAACTTAATGGGCCCACTAAAGTTCGTTCATGTCTTTAGGCCAAATTAGATATTTTGAGCCCATTACGACGAGTAATTATGCACAAGACCAAAACCGATCAAGCAAAGGTACGGAATACAGGGAATAACGTTGCACATCCAGCATATATTATAGGAAACTACATCCACTGGGCAATCAAAGATTGATGCCAGTGCAAATAAATGAGCAGAACCTAACCATCTACAACGTCACAATCTGTAACCTCAGCACAGATGACGCCCATAAGCATGTGGGCAAGTTCTTGCTGCTTTGTTACATTGTCTATGAAAACATTGATCAGTTGTTGTGTCACACGACTCTGCACCTCTAATTCATCCACCATTTCCATTATTGCTTTAGCCATTAATTGGTTCACAAACATACATTTATTCTGTTGCATTCGAGATAGAGGATACTGAACAGATTCAGATGGCGATTTTGGCAGGCTTGTATTATTGATAGTGGAGAGTGTCTCGACCACTGCATCATAACATAAATTAGGACGGGAACCAAACAGATTAATCATGAGTTATTGCCATATTACCTGGCCTAGATTTACTGGAAATAAACAATGGGGTTGCCTTGCTATTTTCAGAGTTTGTCTTCTTATCTTCAGCAGCCTGCACAAAATTAACACACTAGCATTGCTATCATTGGCCAAGTTAGATAATAGGAAAGCAACATTGACACAACGAACGTTTGGGCAACTAGCCTACACCAAATTAACACAATATGGCACAGCTATCATCAGCCAGGTAAGGTAATATGAAAGCAACATTGACACTATGAATGAATGGGCAACCAGAGAAGCACTACAATTCAGTAATGTGCGTGATATGAGATAGTACATTCATGCAGCTCAGTATGCAAAACAACCAGGAAGTTTTCCTTACAAAAATCAACATTGGTGCCTTTAACATTTTGCTACAACTAATTTTAGATCAGATAAAGGTTAGATTCACGCCGATTAACAAAATACATGCTGATGTAAAAATATAGTGATATACAACAGGTACTTACATCATCATTGGAGCACAGAGAATTCCTGCAAGATATTTTCCTCGAATACAATCACAATGGAGGAATTCTTATATCGTTTAACCTTATTTTCTAAAAGAGAGATCGGTAAGAAACATGTAGAAAATATGATCAGAATGCTATAAAATTTCATGATGCGAGGATATGCACACGCTTCTTAGAATGGAGTTGACATTCTTTTGCTGGACTGGAGCGGACTAGTCCTTTGGCCACTGGAATCTGCTTATTTTTAGTGGGAGTTGGGTTTCTCTGTGCTGGAGATGTATCTATGAAAAATGGAGTTTGTTTATTATCTCCTGGCATTTGGATCTTTTGCAAAGACCTGGTTTATAACCCTTCAGATTCTAACATAGCCGTCTTCCCCTTGCATGCCTTATATAGAAGAATGGTGATTCAGTTATAAAACATGCTACAGTAGAGATGGAATAGGTACTGAAGAATAGAAAGGCATGACATATTAACATGTATTCCCTCCATCTAGAAATAAATGGATGGGTCTAGGCGTATTTCAGTTCTAGATACATCCAGTTTTATCCATTTCTGCGACATTTAATCCAGACGGAGGGAGTATGATGTAAGAGCTAGGGATACGACATGACAACACCGTAAAAAACACTGAAAAACCCACTGTAGAACCAAAGTATTCAAACCGACTGATATGAGATAGTACACTCATGCAGCTCAGCATGCAAAACTACCAGGCAGTTTTCCTTGCAAAAATCAACATTGTGGCCTTTAATCATATATTTTGCTACAACTAAATTTAGATCAGATAAAGGTTGGATTCACGCTGATTAAGAAACTACATGCTGTTGTAAAAATATAGTGATATACAATGGGTACATACATCAACATTGGAGCACAGAGAATTCCTGCAAGAATCTTTCCTCATAAACGATACCATTGTAGAAATTCTTCTATCTGTTAAGCTTATTTTCTAAAAGAGAGATGGGTAAGAAACATGTAGAAAATATGATCAGCATGCTATACAATTTCATGTTACAAGGATACGCACACGCTTCTTAGAATTGAGTTGACATATTTTTGCTGGACTGGAGTGGACTAGTTCTTTGGCCACTGGAATCTGCTTATTATCAGTAGGAGTTAGGTTTCTCTGTGCTGGAGCAGTATATATAAAAACTGGAGTTGGTTTATTATCTCCTAGCATTTGGATCTTTTGCAAAGGCCTTGTTTGTAACCCTTCAGATTCTAACATAGTCGTCTTCCCCTTGCATGCCTTGTATAGAAGAATGGTGCTTTAATTATTAAACATGCGACGGCAGTCAGATGGAATAGGTACTGAAGAATAGAAAGGCACGACATATTGACATGTATTCCCTCCATCCGAAAAAATGGATGGGTCTAGGCGTATTTCAGTTCTAGATACATCCTTTTTTATCCATTTGGGCAACATGTAATCCGGACGAAGGGAGTATGGTGTAAGAGCTAGGGATATGATAGGACAACATGGCAAAAAAACACTAGTTAAATGTAAAATTGTATGCTAGCGGAATATGTACAGAAATAACTAAGGCAACATAAACGTATATGATTGGGAAAATAAGATGGCATTGCAACAGAGCACTAGAACAACACTTCAATGTAAAAAAAACATGGTACGGTAGACAGATGAAGTACATACTGATGAATAACAATGCATAAGATATTCAGAAGCATGATGTCCAAATTAAGCAGATGGCATTGCGATAGAGTAGAATGATGGTACATGAATTTGAAAACATGTTATCATGAATGGAATAGGTACTGAAAAACAGGAAGGCATGACATATTTACATGCATGATAAGCATGCTAAGCACATGGCATTGCAACAGAGTAGATACACTCCATGACATTATATGCATGTTGTACACATATCACAGGCCAAGTTAGAGCAAGGACCTTGTGGGGTGAAGAGGATTCATCATCTTTCTGCAAGTCTTCTGAAGAACTGCCTTTACATGTTCCATCATATTGGGTATCACTGACATCAAGTTTATTGGCCTTTACATTGCTCCGTGAGGTTCTTGTGGATATATCAGTCTGTGCAATTATATCTGACATGCATGGAAGACAAATAGTAGTTAGATTTATGTAATGAGTGCCTGTAGGAGATGACATAAATAGTAGGACTGGGGTTAACTAGCAGCAATAGGTCTCATAAACTAAAGGGAGAACACAAATGAAAGATACAGAATATGTATCGTTTGTACTCAAGATTAACTTGATGGCACACAAAAGTATTAAAGAACAACACAGGTAATACTAGAAGTGGTATAGTACTATAATCACCAGCCTGTGGGATAGCATTGGCTGATGGATGATAACTATGGAACATCGTTACCTAAAGAACAAGTATCTTAGCTGAACTATGGAACAACGTTAACTCCTGAACAAGACCCGTAAGAGATCAGCATGAATATACAGTGAAATGTGATGATCTATTTTCCATGCTTAGATGAATAACAAAGCCATAATTGTTGCACACAAGTAAGATGAGGGTACACCCTATCTGGCTGCCATCCATAGGAGTGAGCATCATGTGCTGACTTGTCGATGGCCCTGCAGTTGTTGTGGCTGTCCATGTCGGGCACGCGCATTCGATGCAGGGAACTGTTGAGTGGGGACTATAGCTCCCTTCTAGTGTATGCTTACCTTGTTGGAGTAGTTGCACTGAGTCAGAAGACGGTGTGTCTGAAGATGCAGATAACGCATGATGTTAAGAACGACATATCTCTTTGATCTGAAGAAATACACTAAGAGATCAACAGAAAGGTACGAGAGTGGTCACACTTCTGTTGACTGAAGACTAAATTGGGGTCACACGATTTTATATTATTTTGGTACTATCCGATCTACGCCGGATGGATGGTCGTCTTGTGCCTCCCGGCTGACACTGTTCGGAATCTTCCCCGAAGAGCCAGCGACCAACGGCAGAGCAGCCTTCCTCCACTGTCCGTGGCCCCGTCCAAAACCCCGCTCCCGCCCCACCGCACTGCCGTGGTTGCGCCGCCCCCGGGCCAATCCACAAAGACTCCCCGTCATCCAGATCCGGCGGCGGCAGTACGTTCAACCCACGCAACTCTAAAAGATAGCCATCTAAGCGCTGCTTCCGCGGCGAACTTGCGGCCCCGCACCCTTACGTTAGACACCAGCCAACCGGCATCCTAGGAGCTCCGCCGCCTCGAGGGGTGCTGGTTCCCATTGGGAATCGATTGGCCCATAATAAAAATTCAGACAACTGATGCCTAAATAAAGTGATTTTAGATGAGGGTGTGACCTATCTGGCGGCATGGTGAAGTAGGAAGGTCCAGCTGCCGAGTCGGTGAGGCCGGCGCGATTGCGGTGGCGACCGGCGGCAGGGAAAGAGCGATGTCGCGACGGTCGACGGCTACACGGAAGCAGCACCAGGACTCTGGACGGATCCGAAGTTTGAGCTGCTCCGGCGCCGTGAACAACGGCGGGGGTGAATCGGCTCCGGTACGGTTCACGTCACCATCGTCGAGGCAGCACCAGCAGCACGGAGTAAGAGGCACACGACCCATTGCATGATGGCAAATGGACAGCGTGTCCGGTATTAGGGAGGAGGGTGGCTATGAAATTGGTGCGGTGGGGGCACCATGGAGGTGGGGCTGAGGTTTCATGGGTTGGGGAAGGGAGCTTCCCGGGGAGAAGGTGATTTGGCACCCACGAGGTATGAATGGGGGGGGCGGGGGGGGGGGGGGGGGGGGGGGGGGGGGGGGGGGGGGGGGGGATTGAGAGGGGAGTGGAACCATATCTTACGGACGCATTTGTCTGAAATGTGAGGGGGAGTTACAGTTCTACCCTTGCCTATAAGCTTCTCGGCTTGGGTCTGTGTTCTGAGGGTCGGGGATAGTAGAGTAACTTTGCTTCTCCCCAAATAGTGGGCGGGAG